>NW_007055704.1:14059-23594 GCF_000164805.1 Carlito syrichta | reverse complement strand
GCGGGGCGGGGCGGGGCGGGCGGGCGCCATCTGCTCCCACGTGTCCAGCAGGCCCCAACGATCCGTCCCACTCCGCTGAGCCGAAGGGGGCGGGACGGGGGTGTCTTTCAGCCACCTAGCTCGTGCCTCCCGGGCAGAGGTCATGCAGAAGGTTCCAGAAAGAGCCCTGACAAGAGCCTGCACAGCCGGGTTCCCAGTGCGTTAACTTGCACCTTGTCACCCTGGGTAGGGCTGTCCTGCCACAGCCCCCATCTGCAGAGCCAGGGCCCTCTGGGCCCCCTGAGGGTCATGTAGGAGGTCTCCGAAGATACCAATGCCGGGATCTACGCTCACCCATCTCACCTGGCCTTTGGGGAACGGGCCAGGGCTGTGTCCCTTGGAAACCTCCCAGGAGACTGTGCCGTGCGGCCAAGGCTTGGGCCCTGGGCTAGAATGACTCTAGTGCTTAGCATTCTTCTTAATCTCCGTCCACACCTCAGCTCCCACCGCCTGCTCCCCTAGGGAGCCCAGTGTTCTCTGCTTAGCCCTCCGTCTCCATTTCCGCCTCACCTGCCACCTCGCTGCTCGCCAGGCTCATTTCTGCCTCAGGGCTTTTGCTTCTGCTGTTCCTTCTGCTCGGAACACTGTTCCCTGCATCTGCACAGCTGGCTCCAGTGCCGGCATCAGAGAGCCCCCTCACCCCACCTCGTCCCCTCTACCGCACCCCTCGTTTAATTCCCTTCGCAGCGCTCACCAGGGACCCGACTGACCTGGACTGTGTGTGTGTTCACAGATGTTTCTGTCTTGCCCACATGGGGCAGGCGCTCTGTGTTGCTCACTGCTGCATCCCAGGGGCCTGGTGTGGTGCCTGGCATGTAGTAGGTGCTTGATGAATATTTATCAAATGAAAAGTTACCCAGGGATGCAACTCTAGTCTGGGCTCTGTCTTCTGAGGAAGGGCGCTGGCACGCACCACGGGGCCCCTCCTGTGTGCTGGGCACCTGTCCAAGACTTGGGTGCAGAGGTCAGCGGGGCAGACCATCCCTGCCCATGTGGCGGTGGCACTGGTGTCAACAGGGTTGGGGACCTGCCCCGAGATCCCCACAGCAGGAAGTGGAGCCATGTGACCGACGGGGATAGGAACGCCCAGGAACTGAAGGCCCATGCCCAACCAGGCCATTTCCTAACTCTCATGCAGCTGGGATTGGATCCCCCCGTGGGACCACCCTTCAAACGTGTGACACTCCCAGCTCGTTTGGAAAACTGCCCAAACGCAGAAGCCCGGCAAAGGCTTTTCGGCCCGTCCCACTGCAGCACCCACCCCCTGGGTATAAACTCCAAGCCCCCGCCTGGCTCCCTCTGGCCATCCCATTCTCTCCAGCACGCACACCAGGCTGCTGCCTGCTCCCCGGCTGCCAGGAACACCTGCCTCGTCCCATCCTGCCAGGCTGGGCACATCTTGGGTGGTGCTGGCCCTCGCCACTCTGGACAGGCAGGCCTCCATCCTAGCCTCAGCAGTTAGTATCCTGGTCACTCACCTCCTCCTTACACTATCAGGATTGGGAGTCTGGCTATCTTGTCCCTCCCCCGAGCCCTGGGACCCTCCAGTGCCGGCACACGGCAGGGACGCAGGGCATGTCTGTGGAAAGGGCAGCCCTCTCAACCGACCCCAGCTGCAGCCATCCCCCAGCTGTCCCAAGTGTTCCTACCGCAATGGGAAGACACAGGGAGCTCTGAGTTCTGGTTTGGTGAGACCTCATCTCTACAATTAATCAAAAAATTAGCCAGGTGTGGTAGTGCGTGCCTGTAGTTCCAGCTATTTGGAAGGCTGAGGCTTCCAAGGGGCTACACTTGAGCCTCTGAAGGCCAATCTGAAAAACAGGTATTGTGCTGGGTGCGGGGACTCATGTGTAATCCCAGCACTTTGGGAGACTAAGGCAAGAGGATCGCTTGAGGCCAGGAGCTTGAGACCAGCCTGGGCAACAAAGTGAAACCTCGTCTCTGCAAAAAAACAGAAAAATTAGCCAGGTGTGGAGGTGACACACACTTGTAGTCCTGCTGCTTGGGAAGCTGAGGCAGGAGGATGGCTTGGGTCCACGAGTTCGAGGCTGCAGTGAGCCATGATCCTGTACTCTAGCCTGGGCAACAGAGTGAAACCTCGTCTCCAAAAAAAGGAAAAAAAAGAAAGAAAGAAAAATGGGTATTGTGCCAGACATGGTAGCTTATGTCTGTAATCCTAGCATTTTTGGAGGCCAAGGTAAGAGGATCACTTGAGGCCAGGAGTTCCAGACCAACCTAGGCAACATAGCAAGAGCTTGTCTCTAAATAAAATTTTTTTTTTTTTGAGTTGGAGTCTCACTCTGTTGCCCAGACTGGAGTGCAGTGGCCGCTCCCGGCCACCGCAGCCTCGACCTGCTGGGCTCTGGCAATCCCTCCACCTCAGCCTTCCAAGTAGCTGGAACTACAGGCGCACGCTACCATGCCCGGCTAATTTTTTGATTAATTGTAGAGACGAGGTCTCACCAAGTTGCCCAGGCAGGTCTTGAACCCGCAGGCTCAGGGAATCCACTCACCTCAGCCTCCCAAGGCGCGGGAGGGTGGCTCCAGGGTCAGAGATTTGAGTTCAAGTTCTGGTTCTGTCTCTGACTAATTGCAACCCTGAGCAAATCACCTTTCATGCCCAAGCCTCAGTTTCTCCATCTGCAAAATGGAGTGCCATACGGACTAACCCCTAAGTCAGGTTCCAGACTTTTCTGAGATGAGCACCAAGAAGGTGCCCAGTGAACCTGTGCCTCGTCCCACCATGGAAGAGGCTGCAGGTGTGTGTGGGGGGGACCCCACAGGGGAGAGACAAACTGGGGTGCGAGCTTTCCCATCGGAGCAGTGGATGGGGATGCTGCAGCCGCCCTGGGGGCCATGTGGTCTTGGGGCTCTTCAGGGGTGCCAGCTCTAACCCCAGTGTCACCCTGGAGAGTGGCTCCTGGGGACAGGGTGGTCCCAGCAACTGTCCCGAGGAGAGTCCCTCTGGGCAACCTGGGGCCAGGTGGGAACAATGGCAGCTTTGTCCTGGGATGGTAGTTTGGCAATGTTTTTATTAATAGACTTCATTTTTTAGGATGGGCTTTTGCTTTGTTTTTATTTTTATTTATTTATTTTTTTGAGTTGGAGTCTCACTCTGTTGCCCAGACTGGAATGCAGGGGCCGCTCCCGGCCACCGCAGCCTTGACCTGCTGGGCTCTGGTGATCCTTCCACCTCAGCCTTCCAAGTAGCGGGAACTACAGGCACACACTACCACACCAGGCTAATTTTTTGATTTATCGTAGAGATGAGGTCTCGCCAAGTTGCCCAGGTGGGTCTCGAACCCGCGGGCTCAGGCAATCTACTCACCTCGGCCTCCCAAGGCACAGGATTACAGGCTGAGCCTCTGAGCCTGGCTTGCTTTGTTTTTCAATGGAGACAGGATTGCTCTGTCGCCTAGGCTGGAACAATCATAGCTCACTACAGCCTCGAACTCTTGAGCTCAAGCGATCCTCTTGCCTCAGTCTCCCAAGTAGCTGAGACTACAGGCGTGCACTACCACATCTGGCTAATTTTATTTTTCTGTAGACACCAGGTCTCGTTATGTTGCCCAGGCTGGTCTCAAACTTCTAAGACCAAGTAATCCTCCCAAAGTACTGGAATGACAGGTGTGAGCTCTCATGCCTGGCCTCTTTTATTTTATTTTTTTCTTAGAGGTAGACTCTAGCTCAAACCAACTGGGGGGTCCTCTGGGGTCCCTGAAGGACGTGCTGAAACCCCCAGAGTTTCTGTCTCAGCTGTTCCATGTGGGGCCTCTCAATCTGCTGGTCCCACTAGTTCCCAAGTGACACCAATGCCCCCGGTCCAAGATCTCTCAATGAGCCCCCCAGCTGGACCACACCTCTTCCTCATCCGTGCCACCCAGCTCAGCCCCCGAGAGGATGAGCTTACGGACCCAGGGAACCACTCAGCCTTCCCCCTCCCACCTGCTAAGCCAAGTCCCCACTGACTGGTCATGTGGCCTGAAGTCTATGAATTCCCCCGTGCCTCAGCATCCCCTCTTATAAAGCTCCTAACATCACCCTGCTAGGTGAGGCTGAGGCGTGCCTGGCGCCTCATGGCGCCAATACGTGCCAGCCCTCGTAGGATGAGGCACAAGGGAGATGCCCTTCGGTCTGTGGGACACTCCCACGGTCATAGCTGCCACCACCAGGGCCTCGGGTAGAAGGACCCTGCATGTCATGCTCCTCTGGACGTGGAAACAAAGGAGTTTCTGTGTCCAAAACTGAGGGGCCCAGCTGTATCTCTCCCTCCTGTGTCACCCACACGGGCTGACTCTTTCTAGCCAGACAGAGGAAGCACGGGAAGGCTTAGAGGTGAAGTGGCTTGCGGGGGTTGAACAACGTCTTCCCAAAATTTGCGTCGACCCCGAGCCTCAGAATCTGATCTTATGTGGAGGCCAGGTCTTTGCAGACGTCATTAGTTAAGGACCTTGTGCTGAGCACATCCTGGGGTCTTATAAGAAGAGCCGGGCGCAGTGGCTCATGCCTGTCATCCCAGCACTTGGGAGGCGGAGGCGAGAGGATTGCCTGAGCCCAGGGGTTCAAGACCAGCCTGGGCAACTTGGCGAGCCTGCATCTCTACAGTAAATCAAAATATTAGCCGGGCGTGGTGGTGTGCGCCTGTAGTTCCAGCTACTTGGAAGGCTGAGGCAGAAGGATCCCCCTGAGCCCAGCATTTCGAGGCTGTGGTGGCTGTGATTGTGCCACTGTACTCCAGCCTGGGCGACAGAGTGAGACTCTGACTCAAAAAAAATAAATAAATAAAAGGAGAGGTCCTCTGGACCCAGCACGACTCACAGAGGAAAGTCACGTGAAGGAGGAGGCAGGGATTCGCACCAAGGATGCCTGGAGCCACTGGGAGCTGGAAGGGGTGGCAGGGTCCTCCCTGGAGGCACAGGAGGGAGCGAGGCGCTGCCAGCCCCTGCATTTCAGAACCCATTCCTGGTGTTTTAAGTCCCTGGTGTGTGGGCATGTGTTACGGCAGCCCAGGACACTGACTCAGTGGAGACCAGCCCGCTGCTGACAGAGCCCATCCCAGCCCGCCACGCGGCCTGCCCTCAGCGCAAAGATGGATGGGCGGGGGACAGTCTTGGGGCCTGTGGGGGGAGCTGGGGGAAGAAGGGTGGGGGCCTGGAGCTGAGGCTGGGCAGAGTAGAGGGGCCAGATCAAAGAGCATTGCCGCCACTGAACCCTCACACCCCGAGGGTACTAGCCCACACCTCCTGTCTCCATGCCACCCAAGGGAACAACAGGTCGGGCGACGGCCTCTCTGTGGGAGCCCGTGTCTGAATTCTACCTGATGTAACGGTGGTCGGCGGCTTCCCCTCCTCGCGCCTCAGTTTCCCCTTCTGTAAAATGTAAGGCTTTGCAAAATGAGCGCCAAGGTGCCTCCTGGCTCAGAAAGCCTATTCGGGCTCTGGAAGAAGAGATTCCCCAGACTGGAGGAGGAGGGAAACGAGGACGACCAGCCTGAACCCCAGACCAGTCCAGTGAACTCCCAGACCAGCTAAGTGACCCCCCAGACCAGTTAACCTGAACCCCCAAGAATAGCCAGCTCAATCTCCCCAGAATGCCCAGCTGAACCCCCTGAAAAGCCAACTGGACCCCCTCAGACCAGCCATCTGGACTTAAAATGTTGAAACAAGGATGCCTGGAATATATTGGCTTAAATGAAACATACGAACGTCAAAATCACTTTCACCCAAAAGTAAAAAGTTACTTGTCCATGGGACTAGAAATGTAAGAAGTTATTTCTACTAAACAGGACAGTTCTAGATAGCACACCCCGGCAAAGCCTTGTCTTCCAGTCCTCTCCAGAACCCAGAGCTCAATAGACATCTGTGGGCTGGATAAAGGATGCCTCAGTTTACCCCAGAGGAAACGGAGGCCCAGGGAGACAAGGCCACTTGCCCTGAGGCAGGAACCACTATGGAATGTGTGAGGCCCAGCAGGAATGGACAAGCAAGTCCCCTTGTTCAAAATGCATTAAGAGTATTAAACTGCTGGCCGGGCACAGTGGCTCACACCTGTCATCCCAGCACTTTGGGAGGCTGAGGCGAGAGGACTTCCTGAGTCCAGGGATTCAAGACCAGTCTGGACAACATAGAGAGACCTTGTCTCCACAGTAAAGAAAAAAATTGGCCTGGCTTGGTGGCTCAGCCTGTAATCCCAGCACTTTGGGAGGCCAAGGTGAGTGGATTGCCTGAACCTGTGGGTTTGAGACTAGACCAGGCAACTTAGTGAGACCTTGTCTCTACAGAAAATCAAAAAAATTAGCTGGGTGTGGTAGCGTGTGCCTGTAGTTCCGGCTACTTGGAAGGCTGAGGCAGCAGGTCGATGCTGGGGTGGCCGTGAGTGTGCCACTGCCCTCCATCCTGGGTGACAGAGTGAGACCTCAACTCAAAAAGAAAAAGAAACGCAGCTTTTTTCTCTTTCTCACCTATTTGTGGGAAGAGGCAGGAAGGAGCCTCCTTGGACTCTCCAGGGGAGCGGGGCCTTGAGGATCCCTAGAGTTCAGACTCATGGCCTCCAGAAACGAGAGAATACATTCCAGTGGTTTGAAGTCAGCTAGTCTGGTGAAAATGTCTCCCTCTGAAGAGGCCCGGCCACTGGAGGCTGAAGCAAGCCCTCCCCCAAATAAACCATTTGTTCTTATTATTTGACTTGGTCAATCTGATTTCTAGTACTTGTCCCAAATAAACAGTTATTTAATTTAATTTAATTTATTTATTTTTGAGTCGAGGTCTCACTGTCACCCAGGCTGGAGAGCAGGAGCATGTTCATAGTCACTGCAGCCTCAACGTGCTGGGCTCAGGAGATCCTTCCGCCTCAGCCTTCCAAGTAGCTGGAACTACAGGTGCACGCCACCATGCCTGGCTAATTTTTGGATTTATTGTAGAGACAAGGTCTTGCTAAATTGCTCAGGCTGGTCTTGAACCCTGAGCTCAGGAAATCCTCTAGCCTCCACCTCCCAAAGTGCTGGGATGACAGGCGTGAGCCACCGTGCCCAGCCAGAAATAGTTTTTTTAGAAAATCAGAAAGCAGTGATGTTCCATATGGTGTTATCTACAAAAGCAACAAGCTGGAAACAACCCCAAAAGGAACTCTAACAGCACTTTGTGAAGCTGAGGCAGGAGGATCTCTTGAGCCTAGGAGTTTGAGACCAGCCTGGGCAACATAGCAAGATCCCATCTCTACAAAAAATAAAAAAGTTAGACGGGCATGGTGGCACATGCCTATAGACCCAGCATCTCAGGAGGCTGAGGCGAGAGGATGGCTTGAACCCAGGAATTTGAGGCTGTGGTGAGCCATGATCACACCGTTGCACTCCAGCCAGGCAACAGAGTGAAACCCTGATTAAAAAATAAAAATAAAAAAAAAATCAGCCGGGTGCCGTGGCTCATGCCTGTAATCGCAGAACTTTGGGAGTCCAATATAAGAGGATCGCCTGAGTCCAAGGGTTTGAGACCAGCCTGGGTAACTTGGCGAGACCTCATCTCTACAGCAAACCAAAAAATTAGCTGACTATGGTGGCGCATGCCTGTACTTCCAGCTACTTGGAAGGCTGAGGCAGGACTGCCTAAGGCCAGCAGGTCAAGGCTGCGGTGGACGTGAGCGTGCCACTGCACTCCAGCCTGGGTGACAGAAAACAGCAGGAGGGTCTGGGGTCTCCAGGCTGACAGGCCTGGGTCTGTCCCAGTTAAGTGCAGAGAGAAGGGTTCTGTCCCCACCCATGCCCCGAGCCACACCCAACCTGGCCTGCTCAGACCTCATAACCCCCAGAGACCAAGCCTGCAGTGGGGCTGGGAACCGTGCTAGCAATGCAAAATGCATGACAGCCGGCATGGGGCCACACGCAGATGCTGGCCCAGCACTCAGCAGCTCCAGGCAAGCCTGGAAGGCAGTTCTTTCAAGAGCTCCTATTCCCAGGAGCCCCGGACTTGCTGCCTGGGCTTTTTTTTGAGTTGAAGTCTCACTCCATTACCCAGGCTGCAGTGCAGTGGCACACTCCCGGCCGCCCCAGCGTCAACCTGCTGGGTCCCGGCGATCCTTCCACCTCAGCCTTCCAAGGAGCCGGAACTACAGGCGCATACAGCCACACCCGGCTAATCTTCTGATTTTATGATAGAGACGGGGTCTTGCCAAGTTGCCCAGGCTGGTTTCGAACCTCTGAGCTTAGGCAATTCTCTAGCCATGGCCTCCCAAAGTGCTGGGATGACAGGCTTGAGACACCACACCTGGCACTGCTGCCTGGGCTTTTACTCACGGGCTGGGGGGTGGGGGTGGGGGGGGAGTGAGACTGTGTGTCCCGGGTATGGCCAGGATTCGCTGAGTCTTGGTCTACTTGAGGGAAGTGATCCCAGAGATGCCTCCGGGGTCCCAGCTCCTCCGCAAAGATGCCCTAACACAGTAGCCAAAAGATGGAACAACCCGTGTCCGTCGTCAGATGACTGGATAAATAAAAAGTGGTCTATCTACATGGTGGGTTATGATCAGCCACCAAAAGGAATGAAGGCCGGGTGTGGTGGCTCACACCTGTTATCCCAGTACTTTGGGAGGCCACAGCAGAAGGAACATGTAAGCCCAGGAGTTTAAGACCAGCCTGGGCAACACAGCGAGACTTTGTTTCTACAAATATATATATATATATCAGCTGGGCATGGTGGTGCACACCTGTGGTCCCAGCTACTCGGGAGACTGAAGCAGGAGGATCGCCTGAGCCCAGCAGGTCGAGGCTGCAGTAGCCATGACTGTGCCACTGCACTTCAGCCTGGCTGACAGAGTGAGACCTGACTCAAAAAAGAAAAAAGAAAGGAGTGAAGTACTGATCTATGCTACAGCATGGATGAATGTGAGAAACGTGATGCAGAGTGAAAAAAAAAGACCGACAGCACGTGATTCCTACGTGAGGTCCTTGAGGAGTCGGAATCACAGTGGAAGGGAGACACCGGCTGCCAGGGGCTGGGAGGACGGAGAGGGAGTCAGAGTTTAATGGGGAGGGAGTTTCAGTTAGAGGTGATGAAAAATTCATTGTGGAGACGAATGGTGGTGGTGGGTGCCCACAGTGTGAACGTACTTGGAGCCACTCACTCAAACGCTTAATGCCTAAGACGGTGAATGGTAGGCTATGTATATTTTATGTGATAGACGATTTTTTTTAAGGGAGAAAGGTCCTCAACACCCACACCATGGCAGACACCGGGGAAACCTATAGCAACATCTAAGGGAGGAGACTCCTTGAGCTTCAAGGGCTCAGGCTGGAACCTTCCCACCCCCATCTGCTGTAGGATCAACGTCTACCGCTCACAGATACTCCTTCAACAAACATCTCCCCCACCTCCGGAAAGAATGAAGACCGGCGTGGTGGGTTCCTGCAGTCTCAGAGCGAACCCGGAGGGAACACGGGTTGTGTATGCCTCTCCAGTGCCCAGTCCACTTTGCAAACAACACCCTGATTTTCTTTTTTTTTTTTTTT
>NW_007055704.1:8569-13741 GCF_000164805.1 Carlito syrichta | reverse complement strand
GGGTCTCGAACCCGCGGGCTCAGGCCATCCACTCACCTCAGTCTCCCAAAGGCGCAGGATCACAGGCTGAGCCACCGAGCCGGGCCACCCTGATTCTCTCCAGGGGGGCCGCTGCTCGCCCTTTGCGGGTGATCTTGGAAGAGCTGTCAATCAAGACGCCCCGCCCCCCCAGGCCAAGGGGCAGCCGTAAGACCCAGGCTGGGCCAATCAGATGCTCTCCTGGAGCTGATCCTGGTCACTCATCCGGACCTTCCCACACCTGTCACTCCATTCTTCCCGCACTGCCCCTCAGCTTTCCGGTAAACCCCTTCCTCGCTCACGTGATCCAGTATCAGTTTCTGTCGCTTGCCACCAAGACCCCTAGGCCGGCCAGGAGCTCACAGGCCGGACCACGGAGCCTGGTGAATGGGATGAGGAACGGAATACATTCATCGGAAGAGCTGTGGCCGCCAGGGCGTACCAGGTCCCACACTCGGCCAGGCCGCTGACACGGCCCCCCCGATCCCCATTTTACCGAGAAGGAACCTGAGGCTCTTGGTCTGGTACCCCAGAGGCAGTGCCGGGGCCAGAGCGCAAATGCAGGCTGCCTGGTCCCTAGGCCCCGACTCCTAGCGCCATGCCATGCCACCTCTCAGGCGGGCAGGGGGTCCCTCCACCGGAATAGGGCAGCTGACATCAGACAGGCAGGTCCCGGGATGGACCAAGAATCCTGCCGCTGGCTGCTGTGCACATGCAATCCCAGAGTCTGTCTAAGGTTAAGAGTTTAGGCTGCTGCCTGAAGATCACAGTGGAGGCTGAGAGCCAAGGCCAGCCTGCCTCTTCTGCCCGGGCTGTCGTGCGCGGATGGAGCCGCGGTCAGGCCCCGGGCATCTGGGAGGCAGAATCAGGGCTGGCGGGCACCCTGTCCCTGGCTCGGGGCTGCCCAAGATGATGCTCGGATTTCAGGCTGGGGTGGCGAGCGGTTAGGGGACCAGAGGACCCGCACCGAGGCGCACAGAGAGAAAGGGCAGCAATGGGCCTGGGGGAGAGGGCTCCCACATGGGCCACCCAGACACTGGGCAGAAAGGTCAGAGGGCAGAGGTCCGGGCTGCCTTCCCCAACACCCACAATGCCCTTCAGAGGGTCTGTGTCCTTCTAGAACCTTCTGCCTGCTGGCACCTCTCTGGCCAGAGCTCCTATCGGGTGATAACAGGCTCTGGGTTTCCTTCAGGAAAGCAAACACCCCGGCGTGTCCTGGCTCCTTCACAAGGGCCTCCTCTCCTGCACGCTCCACAGTCCAGGGTGACTGAGGAGGGAACCGAGGGCCCAGGGCACTGGGCTGTTCCCATGTCACCCAACTGCCAGTGAAAGGGAAGGCCTGGAAGTGTGCTCAGAGTCAGAACAAGTAATTATAGAGCACCTGCTGTTTATGAGGCTGCCGTACGGAATGGCGCCCCATTCCCTGTGTAGGGCAGCCACACTGGGGCTCGGGGTTCACCCTCCCACTCTCTCCACCTCATCCCCTTCCCCCCCACCCCTCAAAGCTGGTGGGGGAGAGCCGCAGGTCTTACCTTTAAGGCAGGACATCTTAAGCCCCATGTCGGCGCCTCTGCAGGCCTGCGGAGAAAGGAGAGAGCGCTCAGAGCGGGGCGGGTGGGAGCTGTTTGCATCGGCCACGTGTGGCCAGATCTCCAGCCCGACCGATGCACAACAGGAAGCAGCGGGGTGAAACCACAGGCCTTGAGGTCACAGGCTGCCGACTACATCTGGGCTGAATTTGCTCAGAGACAGAGGTCTGGGCTGCGGAAAAAACTTTCAGGCGCCTCAGAGCTAAATACGCTGGAGGCCACGGCGGCATCCACAGCCCAGCCTTGTGAAGTTCAAGGTGACGTGTGGTGGGGGCTGGCGGGGCGGAACCAACACTTCAGAGCTTTTCTCTCAGGGGCCGCAGATGGCTGCAACTCCAGGGACCTGAGGGCCCAGGGACAGGCCACGGGGGGTGGCCCAGAGCCCCCGTGGTGGGTGCGCCTGTGATAGAATGCTTTTCTCATCCCAGATGTGAGTTCTTTGGAGACCTGACCGCTTGAGCTATAAAGGGGACATGGTCCCAGGCTGTGGGGTGTTAGAATTGTCCCAGCTTTGTTCAGAGACCCCTGAATAGCATTCATGGCTAGTTAAGCCTCACCCCAATCCCATGAAGTTGGGCTAATTCCTATCCCCATTTCACAGACAGGAAAACTGAGGCACAGAGAAGCTAGTCAGCTTGCACAAGGTCATACAGGTAGCTAGTGGCAGAGCAGGGATTCGAACCTAGAGCTTCAAACTTTGGCGTGCATGCTCTTAACCTCCAGGCTAACCTGGAGCGTCTTGGAAGCCCAAGAAGGCAGAGCCTCGAGGTTTCCTGTCTCCAGCCCTTCCAGGGGGTCCTGCAGCCCTGAGGTCAGGATCATCAACAAAGAAACCACAGAGAAAGCTGCAGTGAGCCCCAGGGCCCCAACAGCCAGGCTTCCCAAGCCTCCCTCCACTGTCACCCACCATAAGAGAGACACCTAAAATCCCTGCTAGGCGCGGCGGCTCACGTCTGTCATCCCAGCACTTTGGGAGGTGGAAGTGAGAGGATTGCCTGAGCCCATGGGTTTGAGCCCAGCCTGAGCAACATGGCGAGACCCCGTCTTTACAAAAAATTTAAAGAAAAAAGCCGGGTATGGTGGCATATGCCTCTGGTTCCAGCCACTTGGAAGGCTGAAACAGAAGGATCGCCTGAGCCCAGTGGGTTGAGGCTGCAGTGGCCATGAGCGTGTCACTGCACTCCAGCCTGGGCGACAGAGAGAAAGAAACTCTGATTAAAAAAAAAAAAAAAAGAAAAGAAACACTTAATATCCCTGCCAGGAATGATGGCTCACGTCTGTCATCCCAGCACTTTGGGAGGTGGAGGTGACAGGATTGCCTGAGCCCACTGGCTCGAGACCTGCCTGGGCAACTTGACTAGACCTCGTCTCTACAATAAATAATAATAAAAAAATTTAGCAGGGCATGGTGGCACATGCCTATGGTACCAGTTACTTGGGAGGCTGAGGCATAAGGATCACTTGAGCCCAACGGTTCGAGGCTGCCCTGGCAGTGAGCGTGCCACTGCACTCCAGCCTGGGCGTCAGAGTCAGACTCCAACTCAAAAAAAAAGAAAAACACTTAATATCCCGACTGAGAATACACAAGCTTTCCACAACATGCTCGGATTTTATGGTCTTTTCTAGTTTATTTTGTTAATCATTGATCACAGCCCACCCAATAGGTCTTATAACACGTCTCAACTCAGGGTTTGGAAACCAGTGATCTGTGAGCACTCCTCATTAAAAAAAAAAACATAAACCAAATTAGCCGGGCATGGTGGCACACACCTATAGTCCAAGCTCCATGGAAGGCTGAGGCGGGAGGATTGCCTGAGACCAGGAGGTCGAGGTGGCAGTGAGCTGTGACTGTGTCACAGCACTCCAGCCTGGGCGACAGAGCAAGATCCCAACTCAAAAAAGAAACTCAGGGATCTGTGCAGGAGTTCTCACAGGTGAAGCAATGTCTGGAATCTGCTGTAAAAGACTCCAGTAAAACAACATCAGAAAGCAGCGCGAGCCTGGGGAAATGGCAGAGGCTGTGGGATGCTTTGACTGTTGAAACCGGGAGGCGGAGCTCAGTACCTACTTTTTGGTTTGTTTCAAACATAACAAAATAGTTGAAAGGAAAACAGCTGTGTCTCAGGTAGCAGGATGCGGTCAGTGCTAAATTTTCTGATTTTGATCACCGTACTGTGCTCTGTAAGAAACGGTCCTTGCTCTTAGGAAATCCTTGCTGACGTGTCGGGGTCAAGGGTCGCCTTTTCTGCAACTTCATTCAAATTGCCCAGCAGGAAAAAAACGACACGCAAGCGTCTGTACAGAGGATTCTGTACAGATGATTGTTCCTGGCGAGAGACCCTCGGGAGAGCTTAGTGTTCTTGGGACTCTTCTGAAACTGCCTCAAGCAAAGAAGGTGAGGCCAGGTGCGGTGGCTCATGCCTATAACTGCAGCACCTTGGGAGGGCAAAGCAGGAGGGTTGCTTGAGCCCAGGAGTTTGAGACTAGCCTGGGCAGCATCGCGGGACCCCATCTTTACAAAAAATAATTTCAAACAAAAAAGGTCAGGTGTGGTGGCTCACGCCTGTAATCCCAGAACTTTGGGCGGCTGAGGCAAGGAATGTGAGACCACCCTGGGCAAGATGGCAAGACCTCATCTCTACAATAAACCAAAAAATTAGCAGGGCTTGGTGGTGCATGCCTGTAGTCCCAGCTACTTGGGAGGCTGAAGCGGAAGGGTTGCCTGAGGCCAGCAGATCGAGGCGGTGGTAGCCGAGATCGTGCTAGTGCACTCCAGCCAGGTGACAGAGAGAGTGTGTGCCTGTAGTCCCGGCTACTCAGGAGGCTGAGGCAGGAGGATCGCCGGAGCCCAGGAACTCAAGGCTGCAGTGAGCTATGCCTGCACCACTACACTCCAGCCTGCGCGACAGCGAGACCCTGATTCTTAAATAAACAAAGAAGAAAAGAAGTTAAAAAAGGAAAGAAATTCACATCCAGAAAGGACAGAGTGCTCAGGGCAAGCCCATGTCACGTCCTTGCGCTCAGCACCACGGTCTCCCAAGGCTGCACGCAGGCGCAGTGTGTGCGTGGGGCCCGCTTTCCTGGCAGCTCCTAGGATTTGGAGATGCCTCCAGAGCCCGTGCTGGCCGAGCCAAGGCTCTGTGTTAGGCCGGGTCAGGCAGCACCTCCCGGAAGAGCTGTTCCCAACTGACGGGTTTTGTCCCAGCAGCTGTCTTGCAAGTTGGAAACTTCCCATCTTTCAAAAACACTTGGGAAAGGACAGGAGGAAGGGAGGGGGGAGGGAGGGAAGCAAGAGGATGGGGAACAGGACGCTGGATTTGGCGACACCGGGGACAGGAAGCTGTGGCAGGGTCAGGCCAGCATAGCCCCCAGAGCGGCCAGGTCCACACGTAGCAAGTCTGTTCCAGGTTCCAGAATTCCCAGATGGAGAGTTTTCCCATTCTGCACACCGTGGTCACCCTCAAGGGCCGAGGCGGGCCTCAGGAGTGGCCGAGGGCGAGGAAGGATCCCAGGTCAGGAAGTGCTGGGCCTCCCTGGGCAAGCCGCCCCCCCCCCGGGTCTGGGG
>NW_007055704.1:5745-8500 GCF_000164805.1 Carlito syrichta | reverse complement strand
CCCAGGCTCAGGGTCCGCCTCTGCCACACAGGCTGACGGCTTGGATTTACCCTCCAAGCCTCATGATGACGTGTCATCCTCCACGCTGGGGCTGGTGGGGCTGGGGGGAGGTGACCGGATCACCAGGGCAGATTCCTCCAGAGTGGCCTGGCGCCATTCCCGGGGTCATGAGTGAGTTCTCGCTCTGCTAGTCCACGCGAGAGCTGGCTGCTAAAAAGACCCAGGCACACCCCCCTCACCCTTGCTTCTGCTGTGTCTCCATGTGACCTCCTTACCGCCACCTCCCCTCTCCGCCGGCTGTGACTGAAAGCGTCCTGAGGCCTCAGCGGGGGCACGTGCTTCCTGTGTGATCTGCAACGGTGAGCCTGACGCGCTTTTCCTTATAAATTGCCAGTCTTGGACGTCCCTTGATAGCCACTAAGTCAGTTATGGTCTTCATTGCTGGCACCGCTGGCACCGCCATCTTCGCCACCACTGTCCCCACTGCCACCATCAGTGCGATGCTGCCATGGGGCACGGCGATGAGGGCGCTGCGTCGGACCACCGGGCACCCCACCGCGTAGCCTGTCGTGTTGCGGTTGAGGTCACACGGGAGCTGAGGAGTCCGGTTCACTCCGTCTGTGAGCCGGGCCAGCCTCTGCATGGGTGTTGGAGGCTCTCATGGGAGAGAGCCCCTGAGCTGAGCTGCAGTGTTTGGGGAGCAGTTAAAGCTTGGCCCTCTGCCTGTCCGGAGAGAAGCTGACGGTGAACGTGGGGAGGGGCTCCTTTTACCTTCAGTTTCAACATCATCATCGTCATCACAATAGCTGGTAGACCTCCCGTCAAAGCTGTCAACACACCAGGCCTGGCCAAGCTCACTATAAAAACCACTCCACTGGCCAGGCATGGTGGCTCATGCCTGTCCTCCCAGCACTTTGGGAGGCCGAGAAGGGAGGACTGCTTGAGCCCAGGAGTTCAACACCAGCCTGGGCAGCATAGCGAGACCTCATCTCTACAAATAATTTTAAAAATTAGCCAGGTGTGGTGGTGCATTCCTGTAGTCCTAGCTACTCGGGAGGTTGAGGTGGAAGGATCACCTGAGTCAGGAAGTTGAGGCTGCTGTGAGTGCCACTGCACTCCAGCCTGGGCAGCAGAGTGAGACCCCGCCTCAAAAAAGAAGAAAAGAAAAATTAATGGGGGAGAAAGCTTTACGGAGGGCACCTCTGGCTGGACACGGGGGCAGCTGGACCCATGAGGACTGCCAGTGTAGGCATAAATGGTTTTCTCTTTTTCACACGTTTGCAGGGGTGTGAAAAACTTCTCTTTCATGTTGAATCAGGCTCTGTTTATGTTCCCTTTGACATATCAGATTGTTAATTATTTGCACAACAGCTTGAAGTAGAACAGGTTCTTTCTTGCACTCAGGCACAAAAACCTTCCTGTTGCCAAAGGGTCACTCAATCCTCTCTGAACAGGGACAGGCAATTATCTAAACATACTCCCTTGGCCAGGTGTGGTGGCTCATGCCTATAACAGCACCATTTTGGGAGGCTGAGGCAGGAGGATTGCTTGAGCCCAGGAGTTCGAGACCAGCCTGGGCAATATAGTGAGACCCTGTCTCTACAAAAAATTTAAAAATTAGCCAGGTGTGGTGGTGTATGCCTGTAGTCCTAGCAACATGGGAGGCTGAGGAGGGAGGATCACCTGAGTCCAGGAGGCTGAGGCTGCAGTGAGTCACAATTGTGTCACTGCACTCCAGCCTGGGCCACAGAGTGAGATCCCGACTCAAAAAAGAACAAAAAACAAGAACTCCCTCCCTCCTGCAGGGGTCTGCCCTCTTCCGAGGATGGTGAGAAACAGAAGGGCACGAGCCTCTCTGCACACCACAAAGCGTTCCCTAAAACCACAAGCATCTCCAGGGGTGGGACATGGGATATACTCCCATGTTGGCTGTGTTCGTTTCTACAACAGCCCTGGAGATAGGAGCCAGGAGCCACCAGCCCGCAGCACGACTGCTTGGCGGCTCACCCTCCTCAGGTTTTCAGCGCACACAGAAGCGCAACATGATGTTTTGGTTCACAAACTCAGAAGCAACCGAGATGTGGCACTGCCTGCCAGAGACACAGAGCCTCCCGCTGGCCAGAGAGACCCTGCTCTTCGAAATCTGGCTCCTGGCTCCAAAGCTTGCCAGTCTCCTTCAGGTGCTGCTTGGTGGACCATGGAGGTTCCATTCCAGGGTGTGAGATAAACCCTTCCTGGAAGAACTCATAAAAATTGGGGAGACAGCCGGGCGCAGTGGCTCATGCCCATAATCCCGGCACTTTGGGAGGCCTAGGAGGGAGGACTGCTTGAGCCCAGGAGTTCGAAACCAGCCTAGGTAATGTAGCAAGACCTCATCTCTACAAAAAAAAAAAAAAAAAATTAGCCAGGCATAGTGGCACGTGTTTGTAGTCCCCGTGACTCAGGAGGCTGAGGCAGAAGGATTGCTTGAATCCAGGAAGATGAGGCTGCAGTGAGCCATGATCATGCCACTGCAGTTCAGTCTGGGGGACAGAGTGGGACGCCAACTTAAAACAGCAACGACAACAGCAGTAAACCAGGGAGAGAGAGGGTCACCAGGTAAAACACAGGGTGCCCCGTGACTGCTCGGGCCACACTAGCATGAAAATTCCTTCATTATTCATCTGCAATTGAACTTAACTGGGCAGCCTTGTTTTTTTTTTTTCTTTTTTTGAGTTGCAGTCTCACTCTGTCACCCAGACTGGAGTGCCGTGGC
>NW_007055704.1:3553-5444 GCF_000164805.1 Carlito syrichta | reverse complement strand
GTCTCGAACCCGCGGGCTCAGGCAATCCATTCGCCTCCGCCTCCCAAAGGCGCGGGATGACAGGCTGAGCCACCAAGCCCGGCTGCAGCCTTGTTTTTATTTGCTGAATCTGGCCACCCTGGGCAGGTCGTCAGTCCTAACGTCTGGGCATCCCAGACGGATCCCAGGAGAGCCAGGAAGGGAGAGTGAGCGAATGACAGAGCCACTCCCAGATGAAATCAGAGCAGCCCATGGAGGTCCTGAGTCACCATGGCACCTCGCCCTGCTTCCTTGACAAAGACCTCCTTGAAGAACCTAAGCGAGGGCAGGGGTGAAGAGGAGTCACAGCGGAGGAATGTGACAGTCTGCCCAGGTGGGTGGGCTTCTTAGACAGAACCGGGTTCCAGTTTCCGCTGGGGAGACGGGGCAAGTTCCTTCAGCTTGCGGGCTGCATCCTCACTGCACAGCCGGAGGCGGTACCCGCAGGCTGGGCCCTCAGCAGACTTGCTTTCTTCCTTCTGTAGGAAAGGTGCTGGCTTCTTCAGCAGGGCTAGAATTCCTCTGATTCTCTCAAGGGCCTGTCTGGGGAGCGGACGCCGCGAGGTTCCTACACCTTCATTCTGGTCCTCCGAGAGCAAAAGCGGGGCTGCCTTTGACCTTCAATCTCCCCCTCTGCGGGGGAGGCCGGGGCAGCTGCCTGGTCTCACCAGCAGCTCCCCGGCAGGAAGCCAAAGAAGACAGGCAGAGGCAGAGCACCCGGGCAGAGGCAGGGCACCCACCGTCATTCCCACCTGTGTGGCTGGCCGCCCACGGGCTGGCCACGTGACTTGGCGCAAAACGCTGGCCCACAGCCCGCTCGGGGCCACCGCGTGTGAGGAGGGGCCCTTCGGGTCTGTGCATTTTCCTGTGCATTATACACCAATCGAGATGTTTATGAAGCAATAAGGAGTGTGTGTTAGAAGTCAGGTCGGTGGCTCCCCACAGGCGGACCCTGGCTGTCAGGCGGGGTGGGGGGTGGCTGAGGCGCCCCAGGGGCTGGAGTCTTTCTTGGCCTAGTGTACACTCCTGGCGTGCGTGCGTCACCATGTGCCTGTTATCCCCAGCTAATCTCTTCAGTGCCCAGCCTGGCTTCTACCAGAGGCGGAGGACCTGCTGCTGGGGTTCGGGGCCCCGGGGCCTTGCAGTGTGCCAGCCACGTGACCCTGGCTCAGCGGCTTCGCCTGTCCAAGCCTCTGTCTCCTCATCTTTAAAATGGGGGGAATAACAGAATTTGGCCAGAGTGCCGGTGAGGATGGAAACGAAACGCAGGTGTGCGGCCAAGGAGCGCTCAGTGAGCATCCAGTGTCCCCGTGCTCCTGCTCTGCACCCCACTGTGGGTCTCCAGCCGTGACCCACAGCCCCGGCTGTCCTCTCGGCTTGGCTGGGGTGCACCCCACCAGCAGGGCAGGCGCTTCCAGGGAGAGGGGATTAGGTGGCCAGCTTTCAGCCTCCTTGGGGCTGGCAGAGGGATTAAGTGTTTCCATAAATACACAGCCTCCCTCCCTCCCATACCGAGGCACCCAGGGGTGGGGACACAGCTCGGGGTGGGTGTGGTCTGCACAGGTGAGGGGTGCTTTCCACAGTTAACCCAGTCCAGACCAGGGGCTGCCCCAAGGCGCGGGAGGCTGGCCAGGACACGCCAGGGCCTTCACCTCGGGGAGTGCCGCTCTGTGCCTCAGTTTCCTCCCCCGGACACAGAGGCATCTGTTCCACCAAGCCTGCACTATCCCCGAAGCTTTTCCTGCTGCCCTTGGAGCGCCTTCTCCTCTTCCCCGGGGATGCAAAGGCCGCTCAGCCTACACGGGTTTCTCTCTGGGCCTTACGGGGCGGCCGAGACGAGTGCCCACCCACACCCCGCCCGCCACACATCCCG
>NW_007055704.1:0-2758 GCF_000164805.1 Carlito syrichta | reverse complement strand
GCCGCGCGCGCCCCGCCCCGCGTCCGGGCGCCAGCGCCCCGGGTGGGGAAGAGACGCCGGGTCCCCCGTCAGCGGGCCCTTCGGAGAGGGGAGGCGAGAAAAGGGAGGCTCCCCAGCCCCGACGCAGGGACTCCCTTGTTGGGCCGTGGGGGCCCTCGTGGTCAGCGAGCGCTTCCCCGCGTGGGCTCTGACCTCTGGTTCACCACGCGGGCCTTTGCAGCTAGCTTCGCGGGTGAGTCCCGGGCTGCAGGCCAAGAGGGGGTGGGGGCTTGTCTTCCAGTCCCTGGGCCGGCTGGGACTTTTCACGATGCCCAGCGGGGGGGGTCCCAGTTCCCCCAGCGGGGCGCAGAGGCCTTTTGTCTACATGGGTCTCCTAGAGTCACACACCCCTCCACCCTGCCCCAGCGGTCCCAGCCGTCGGGGTGTGGGGTCTTGCAGACGCCCACTCAGCTGGTCAGGAGCAGCAAAACTGTTGCCAGCCTGTGTTTTCCAAGTCCTTGCCACAAACTTCACATGCCCGAGGGCTCCACGCCCTGTGCTCTGTGTAATTCTGCAGGCTTAGAAGGGGAAACTGAGTCACAGAGCAGGACCGTCCCCTTTCTTTGGTGAGTGCAGCAAAGAGTTGCAGGAAATGGAGTCAGCGTCCCATCCCTGAAAATGAGGACTGTAGGTGCCCCTGGCTTTATTGAGTCCAGAGTGACAGGCAGGAAATGCACCCCCCTACCCCCCCCCAGTAAATAGAAGACGTTCCTCCCACCTGTCCCCACGCTCTGGTGGCAAGAGGGGACCTGCAGCTGGCTGTTGCTGGGGCGGTGAGGGTGCCCATCAAAGCTGCCACTCCACTGCTCTTGGGGAGGGGCAGGGAGGCTTGGGTGGGTGGCTCCTGGCTGAGGGCGTGTCCGTAGGGAAGGGCTGGAGAGCCTGCAAGGAGATCAGAGGCTTTGGGGTAGGCGAGGCAAGGGGGCTCAACAGGCTGGCAGTGGGCATGTGATGGCCCTACTGTGTGCCAGGCCCCTCTCCACGAGGCGGAATGAGCCGTCCCAGGCTGCTGAAGAACTAAGGCGGAAGGCCCAGGCGCCCGAGGACCACGGCAGGGCCTCCCGGGTCCTGAGACCCATGGCGTCTCAGCACCTTGCTCCTCCCTCCGTCACCTCCCAGCCCACTGTTCTTGCTGGAGGCGGATTCCTTTTTACCACTGTGCACATATTTAATTACTCTCCATCTCCCTCATGCTGCTGGTCCCTGACCCCTGCCTTTCCTGGGTCTCCCAGGAGTCGCTGGGTCCCTGGGGCAGTGGCCTCACCTCTAGAAGGTCCCCAGGGGCCATTTCCTGACTGTGGAGGGTCCCGTGTCTGGCTATGCCTGAAGGAAGCTGGGGGCGTTCCTGCTTTAAATTAGCTCCTCTAACGGTGCCGGGAAGCCTTGGGAAGGACAGGCTGTCACTAGAGTTCTTGTTCTGGAAGGTGCAAAAGGAAGAGAGCCTCTCCACCCTCTGTGAGCTCGTGTGCAGGCCGGATACGTGGCCCAGGTTGAGATCGGCCTGTCTCTGGGTCTCAGTTTCCTCAAAGAAAAAAACTGGGACTCATTCAATTCAACTAGTGCTGGCCCGGCGCCAACCGTGTAAGCACCCCTCGTGTCCCAGCCTGCTCGCGACTGGGCCGGAGTTTTGGGAGGTCCCAGGTCACCCAGCCGAGAGTGGGGCTTTCTGACTCTGCCCAGCTCCATCCCTGGGTCCTCCTGCCCCTAACAGAGACAGAAGCTGCTCACCCCTAGGGGAGCTTGAGGCTGGGGCGGCAACCTGCTCTCCAGAGGAGGCCGAGGATGCGTTTTGTCAACTGTACAGGACTCAGACACAGAGTGGAGCCCGCCTCCTCCCCAGGAGGCCTCCGCCCCTGAGAACAGCGGGTCTGCGCTTCGGAACCGGCTTCTCTGCGGACACTGTTGACACTTGCGTGGGTCCTTCCCTGGCTGGGGTGTGCTGTTCTCGGTGCTGAGACTTGCCCTGGCCTCTGCCTGCTTGCTGCTCTCACGTCGCGACAACCGAAAGACGCCTCCTGACATTGCCAGCTGCCTCTTGGGAGCACAGTGGCCCCTGGAACTCCTGAGTATTTTCCAGTGGTTCCCGGCCCTGATGGCATGCCGGGATCTCTCAGTCACCTGGCGAGTGTGAAAATGAAAGGATAAAAAGGAGTGCAGCAAGCACTCAGGCCCTAGCCTCGTCCCAGCGGTTCTGATTTAATCGGGCCAGGTAGGGCCCAGGCAGGCATGTTTTGTAAGAACTCCCAGGTGAGCCTGGGCAGCATAGTGAGACCCCGTCTCTATGTAATAATAATAATAATAATAGTTATTATTATTGTTATTATCTGGGCAATGTGGCATGTGCCTGTAATCTCCAGCTTCTCTGGAGGGAAAGAGGTGGGAGGATCACTTGAGCCTAAGAGTTTGAGGCTGCAATGAGCTATGACAGTGCCACTGCACTCTAGCCTGGATGACAGTGCGAGATCCTGACTTGAAAACAAAAACCTGCTGGGCTCGGTGGCTCAGCCTGTCATCCTGTGCCTTTGGGAGGCTGAGGTGAGTGGATTGCCTGAGCCCGCGGGTTCGAGACCCGCCTGGGCGGCGAGACCTCATCTTTCCAATAAATCAAAAATCAGCCGGGCGTGGTAGCACGTGACTGTAATTCCGGCTACTCAGAAGGCTGAGGTGGAAGGATCATCAGAGCCCAGTGGGTCGAGGCTGTGGTGGCCGGGAGCGGCCA
>NW_007055703.1:0-999 GCF_000164805.1 Carlito syrichta | reverse complement strand
GTGACCTTGGGCCTCTCTGTGCTTGTTTATACATAGAAAACTGGGGCTCATAATAATAATACATACGCCCCAGACTTCATGTAAAGGCAGAATGAGACAATGAGTGCAAAGACCTTAGCAGAGTGCTGGACACACATGAAGCACTTAATAATCAGTTGTTATTACTCTTTGTTGGTGATGGTTGTTAACCTCTCATGACCAGCAACAGTGGATGATTGTGTCTCTAAATACTCCATCCCTGAGTTTGGCAAAGCTTCAGTGATGCTAACAGACCAGATGTGTTCCTTCTGTCTTTTCAATTGACAGGTCTCAGCAGGACAAAAACAATGCCGGGAGGTATGGCAGATAAATCTTGACCGCAGACGGAGTCAGCTGTTGTTTTCCATGGGCTCCTCAGAAGCACTGGAGAAAGCTTGGAGCCCTGCAGTCTCCCTCCGCCCTCCCAGCAAGCCCAGCCCTGCCTGGTTCCCGGTCCGTCATGCCTGGATGAGTTTACAGAGCTGCAACCTACTCTCATGTGGAAGGTGTGAATTTCAGTCCACAAACTTGGATGTGCAACACATAAAACTGTTTGCTTTTCTGTAACAACGTAATTTCTATTTCTGTCCTCTTCTTACAGGAAACAGAAACTTAAATAGAGCGGATTCCAGGCTAAAGACAAGTTCTGTGCTGAGGACTCCCGAGTATTGCCAGCGTTTTCCCTGCAATCCAAACACATCTGTGTGTTTGACAATCACATGTGGATATTCAATAAACATTTCCAAATTAAAAATCACCCAGAACTGAACACTGGAATGTTGCCCCTTACCCTGCCCCTCCTACAGTTTTCACCATCTCAGTAAATGAACCCTATTCTTCAAGTTTCCAGACCAAAAATATTGGAGGCTTTCTTCCCCATCTTTCTTTTATTGAGGTGAAATTCACGGAACACAAAATTAACCGTGTGTGGTGTGTTTGAGAGAGAGAGAGAGAGAGAGAGAGAGTCGGAGTCTCATGCTG
>NW_007055702.1:0-1385 GCF_000164805.1 Carlito syrichta | reverse complement strand
CTCACCTCAGCCTCCCAAAGGCGCGGGATTACAGGCTGAGCCACTGAGCCCGGCTGAAGACTTTCTTTTTGAATGCATGTAATGATGTATAAGTAATAATTTATTGGCTGAACTGAGGCAATCGCAGTCTTGCAGATGATGGGTGGCTTTTAAACCCCAGTTTCTAAATCCTCGTCCAAAATAGATGTTCTGAAGGAAGACCAAGGCCTGACATTAATTTATTAAATTAATCTCTTGTACAAGTTTACATATAAATGAGTGATAAGCAGCAATAGTCGCCATCTAATTAAGAGGCAAGGATGTTTTCAGAAAAGCTTGAATGTAGAAAAGGGAAAGTGGAGGATCTAGAGAGAAGTGCGAATGGGCCCTGATGGAAGAGTTTTGGAAAAAGTGTAGTGCTTGTGGAAGGATTCTGAGTATTGTGAGACAGAAGAAAAAATTTGAAAAAAAGTCCAATACTTTTTCAGCTTGTGTTTTCTTGACTTTGAGACGTACAGTATTGCGATGGTGCTGAAAGAAACCGTTCATATTTCACAGTGACACTTATGGAATGTCATGTGATTTGTAACCTTTACTAATACATAAATTCTCACATGGATATTAAAGAGTAATGTATGTTGGATAAAGAAATCTGGAAAAAAATGGAACTAAAGCATCTTCTGCAAAATCAAGTCTCAAGCAAAGTGTCACTGAATAGCAACAAAGAGAGGAACTGTGAATGTAAACCATTACATGCCCCATATTTTACTTGTTAAAAACTCTCTTTTGTCTCTTTCTATATTGTACATTTTAAACTTGTATCTCTCTCTCTTGCTCTCGGTAATCATTGAGTTCTAGCACTTGTCCTTGAAATGGTAAATCTTACTCACTGTTGGTGAAATAAATTTCAACAAGGAGAAAATGTTCTTTCCTCCCATGCAGTCCTCTAGGAATGTAGATAATATTCAGATTGATAAAATTATTCTTATGAAGATTAATGCTAACAAAGAAGTTTTGTAAAACACCCAGACTTTAAAGTTTGTTGCTACGACCAATGAAATTAACCTTAACCTCCATATAAGGTCTGTAATTCTAATTGGTAGCTGTGTTTATTATATTTATCATATTTTATCTTTTCTCAAGAATAGAAACCAGAAGGGAGTCACTGGATCTTCCAATTCCTCCTCTAAACACAGAACAAACAAGTAAGATAACCCCAGGACTTTCTAATCTAAATCTACACTGGACACATTTAAATTAATAATGGCTATTAAGAAAACATTGATACGATATCATCATTTTACAAGTGTCTCTTCTACTGACCTCCACCTTATTTGGTCTCTGTGAAGAAAATGTACTTTGTTCAAGACTTCAGATACATCTGTGTTCCCATCCTTGTTTTTAGG
>NW_007055701.1:4478-5189 GCF_000164805.1 Carlito syrichta | reverse complement strand
ATTGGAATGGAATGGAATGGAATGGAACGGAATGGAATGGAACGAAATGGAATGGAGCGGTTTGGAATGGAATGGAATGGAAAGGATGGAATGGAATGGAATGAAAAGGAATAGAATGCAATGAAATGGAATGGAATGAACTGGAATGGTGAGTAATGAAATATTAAAGAATGAAATGGAATAGAATTGAATGGAATGGAGGGTAATGGAATGGAAGGGATTTCATAGGAAAGGTGAGGAGAGGAATGGAATGGACAGGAATGGAATGGAATGGAATGAAATGGAAAGGAATTGAATGGAGAGGAGTGGAATGGAATGGATTGCAGAGGATTAGAAAGGAGAGGAATGGAATAGAATGGTGTGGAAAGGAGTTGAATGGAATGGAAAGAAATGCAATGGAATGGAAAGGAATAGAGTTAATATAAAGGAATGAAGGGGAGAGGAATAGAATGGAGAGGAGGGTAATGGAAAAGAATGGAATGTAATGTAATGGAGAGTAATCGAATGGAATGTAATGCAATGGAAAGAAATGGTGTGGAATGGAATGGAGTAGAGTGGATTGGAATGGTTGAATTGAATGAAACAGAATGGAATGGAATGGAATGTGGAGGAATGGAATGGAATGAAACTGAATTTAATGGAGTTGAATGGATAGGAATGGAATGGAGAGAAATGGAATGGAATGGAGTGGAATGGAAAGGAATGGAGTGG
>NW_007055701.1:1800-3841 GCF_000164805.1 Carlito syrichta | reverse complement strand
ATGGGATGGAATGGAATAGAATTGAATGGAATGGAATAGAGAGGAATGGATTGGAATGGAATGGAGAACAATGGAGTGCTAACGAATGGAATGGAATTTAATGAAAACAATTGGAGGAAAATGAAACGGAATGGATTAGAATGCAGTGGAAAGGAGTCAAATGGAATGGAAAGGAATTGAAAGGAATGGAATGAAATGGAATGGAAAGGAAGAGAACGATTTGGATTGAAACTGAATGGAATGGAGTATAATGGAGAGGAATGGAATTGAGATTAATGGAATGGAATGGATTGGAATGGAATGGTAAGGAATGGAATGTATTGGAATGGAGTGGAAGGGAAGAGAATTTTATGGATTGGAATCGTTCGGAGTGCAATAGAATGGAACGAAAAAGAATTGAATGAAATGAGAGGAATGGAATGGAAAGGAATAGAATGTAAAAGAATGGAATGGAATGGAGAGGAATGTAATGTTATGGAATAGAGTGGAATGCAATGGAGTAGAGTGGAATGGAGGAAAGGAATGGAATGGAAAGGCGAGAAATGGAATGGAATGGAGAGGAATGGAATGGATTGGAGTGGAGTGGAATGGAAAGGGTTGGAATTGAATGGAATGGAGAGGAATGGAAAAGAATGGATTGGAATGGAATGGCAAGGAATGGAATGGAATGGAAAGAAATGGAATGGAATGGAAATGAATGCAATGGAATGGGGAGTAATGGAAGGGAATGGAGAAGAATGGAATGGAGAGGAATGAAATGGAGAGAAATGGAATGCAATGGAATGGAGAAGAATGAATTAGAATGGAATGGAATGGATAGCAATGGAAAAAATGGAATGAAGAGGACAAGAATGATGTGAAACGGAATGGAATGGAATATAATGGAGATGAATTGAGAGGAATGGAATGGAGAGGAATGGAATGAAGTGGAATGGAAGGGAATGGAATGAAATGGATTTGAGTGGAATGGAAGGAATATAGCGGATAGCAGAAGAATGTAATGGAGAGGAATGTAGAGGAATGGAATGGAGTGGAATGGAGAGGAAGGGAATGGAATGGAGTGGAATCGAGTGGAATTGAATGGAAAGGAATGGAATAGAATGGAGTTAATGGAATGGAATGGAATGGAATCGAATTAATGTAATGGAAAGGAGTGGAGTGGAATGGAATGGAAAGGAGTGTAATAGAAAGGAATGGAATGCAATGGATAGGAATTGAATGAAATGGAAAGAGTGGAAAGGAATGTTGTGGAGTGTAAAGGAATGGTATAGAATGGAATGGAACAGAATGGAATGGAACGGATTGTCGAGGAATGGAATTTAAAAAACTGCATGGAATGGAATTGAATGGAGAGGAATAGAATGGAGAGGAATGGAATGGAATGGATTCCAATGGAATGGAATGGAATGGAGTGGAATGGAATTGAAATCAATGGAATAGAATTGAGTGAAGTACAGTGTAAAGAAATGGAATGGAATGGAATGGAGTGGAATGGAATGGAATGTCACAGAATGGATAGGAATGGAGAGGAATGGAATGGAGAAGATTGGAATAGAATTGTGTGGAATGGAAGAGAAAGGAATGGAATGGGAAGGAATGGAATGGAACGGAAAGGAATGGAGAAGAATGGGATGGAATGGAATGGAATGGACTGAACTGGAATGGCATTGAGAGCAATAGAATGCTAATGATTGGAAATGAAAGGAATGTAATGGAATGGAGGGTCATGGAATGGAATGGAATAGAATGGGTGGAAAGGAGTCGAATGGATTGGAAAGGAATGGAATGGAATGAAAAGGAATGGAAGAGAATGGAAGAGAATGGTATGGAATGAAACTGAATGGAATGGAGTAGAATGGAGAGGATTGGAATGGAGATTAATAGGATGGAATGGATTGTAATGGAATGGCATTCATTGGAATGAAATGGAACATAGTGAAATGGAATACAATTTAATGGAATGGAACTCAGCGGAGTGCAATGGAATGGAACGTAATGGAATTGAATGTAATGCAGAGGAATGGAATAGAAAGGTATAGAA
>NW_007055701.1:0-1098 GCF_000164805.1 Carlito syrichta | reverse complement strand
GAATGGAAGAGAATGGTTTGGATTGAAACTGAATGGAATGGAGTAGAATGGAGAGGAATGAAATTGAGATTAATGGGATGGTATGGATTCGAATGGAATGGTATGGAGTGGAATGTAATGAAATGTAGTGGAATGGAAGAGAATTTTATGGATTGGAATTGTTCGGAGTGCAATAGAATGGAACGAAATAGAATTGAATGGAAAGGAGAGGAATGTAATGGAAAGGAATTCAATGGAAAAGAATGGAATGGAGAGGAATGTAATGTTAAGGAATAGAGTGGAATGGAATGGAGTAGAGTGGAATGGAGGAAAGGAATGGAACAGAAAGTTGAGGAATGGAATGGAATGGAGAGGAATGGAATGTATTGGAATGGAATGGAAAGGAATGGAATGGAACGGAAAATAATGTATTGGAATGGAATGGTGAGGAATGGAATGGAATGGAATGAAATGGAATGGAATGGAAATGAATGCAATGGAAGGGGAAGAATGGAAGGGAATGGAGAAGGATGGAATGGAGAGGAATGGAATGAAATGGGATGGAGAGGAATGGATTAGAATGGAATGGAATGGATAGAAATGGGAAAAAATGGAATGAAGAGGAGAAGAATGAAGTGAAAGGGAATGGAATGGAATATAATGGAGACGAATTGAGAGGAATGGAAAGGAATGGATTGGAATATAATGGAATGGAACATAGAGTATTGGAGATGAATTGAACGGAGAGGACTGGATATGAATGGAGTGGAGTGGAATGGAGAGTGAAGGAATGGAATGGAGTGGAACGGATGTGAATGGAATGACAAGGAATGGAATGGAATGAGTTATTGTTATGGAATGGAGTGGATAAGAATGGAATGAAGAGGATTGTAATGGAATAGAATGGAATGGAATTAATGTAATGGAAAGGTGTGAAGGGGAATGTAATGGAGAAGATTGTAATGGAATGGAACAGAGAGGAATGGAATACAGTGGAGTGGGATGGAATGGCATTGAGTGGAATGGAATGGAACGGAATGAAACTGAATGGAAAGGAATTGAAAGAAGAGGAAGGGAATGCAGAGGAATGTAATTGAATGGAGGGCAATGGAATGGTAT
>NW_007055700.1:0-918 GCF_000164805.1 Carlito syrichta | reverse complement strand
TAATATTTGTTAAAAAAAAAATACTTAGTACAATGTTTACATAAGTAGAAAGTGTGTAATTTTGATATATTTAAATGCAGGAATTTACAACAAAAGATGTGAGTATCTAAATTTAAGAGATTGCAAAGTTTAAACTTTTTCTAGTATATATATATTTGGAGTCCCACTCCATCGCTCAGGCTAGAGTGCAGTGGCATGCTCATGGCTACCCCAGCATCCACCTATTGGGGTCAGGTGATCCTTCCGCTTCAGCTTTCCAAGTGGCTAGAACTACAGGCATGTGCTACCACGCCCAGCTAATTTTTTGTGGAGATGAGGTCTCGTCAAATTACTCAGGCAGTTCTTGAACCCCTGAGCTCAGGCAATCCTCTCTCCTTAGCCTCCCAAAATATTGGTATTACAGGCTTGGGCCACTGCGCCTGGCCATATTTTATACTTTATAAACCTAAATTCTCTGAATGTATAGACTAATAAAGAGGAAATGATATTGATATTGAGCCATAACCTGAAGCTACAAAAATCAGAACACTCTGTAATGTCTTTGATACTATGTAATAAATAGTTTAAAATTAAGCAAATAATATGTATATATGAAGAAAGAAAACAATTTGTTTTTGACTTATTGTTAGTGATGTAAACATTGATCAAATGATGGCCAAGGTTACATTATTCCAGCTAAGAGTGTTCCACATTACATCTCTCAAGAATCACACTTATATTTGGTTAAAGTTCCTGATTCAAACAAAGAAACTTAAACTTGCAATTATCAATAAAGATAGTATTGAAATGTACATCAATTTCACACAATAAAACATTTGAATAACTGAAAAGCAAACCACAGAATCTTTGTCAAAGATATTACAAAAAGGGTATTACAAAAAGCATATGGAAAATTTTATGAGAATTTTTAATACCATT
>NW_007055699.1:0-919 GCF_000164805.1 Carlito syrichta | reverse complement strand
ATACTATATTTTTATAGCAGCATTATTAATAATAGCTAAAACATGGTAACAAACCAAGTGTCCATCGATGGGTGAATCAGTAAGCAAATATGGTCTATACATACAATGAAAATTATTCAGCCTTACAAAGGAAGGAACTTCTACAATATGTTGCAACATGGATGAACCATAAGAACATTATGCTCAGTGAAACAAGAAGCCAGTCACAGAAGATACGTACTGTATGATTCTACCTCTATGAGACACTTAGAGTAGGCAAAATCATAGAGACTGAGAGTAGAATGGTGATTTCTGGGGCTGTGGGGACAAAAATTATTGTTTAATGGGTATAGAGTTTTGGTCTTACAAGACAAAAGAGTTAGGGAAATGAATTGTGGCAATGATTGCAACAACATTATGAGTGTATTAGCTGGGCATATAGTCTCAGGAGGCTGAGGTGGATCGATCACTTGGACCCAGGAACTCAAGGCTCTTCAGTGAGCTATGATTGCCCCACTGCACTCCAGCCTGGGCAACACAGCAAGATCCTGTCTCTAAAAAAAAGTAAAAGAAAGTTATTAGGAAGGTGTTTTAAACACTGAACTGCACACATAAAAATAGTTCAGATTGTAAATTTTATGTTATGTGTCTTTACCACAGTAAAAAGTTGCTAGAATACAACTTTCCTCGATGTTTAGGTGGGAGAAGTGCCTAGTTGTGGCAGATCAGCTCACTGTAGGGGGAAAGAGTTGGGGGTTGGAGTTGGACAGTGTGTATATTGAGTATTGAGTATCGACTGTGTATAATTACTCCTTAGTATCACTTCTCACACCTGTGCCTCGTGTCACCTGCTGTCTCAGAGTCTAGAATAGAGTCTTTCAGCCGGGCTCAGTGGCTCAGTCTGTAATCTCGCGCTTTGGGAGGCTGAGGTGAGTGGATT
>NW_007055698.1:0-920 GCF_000164805.1 Carlito syrichta | reverse complement strand
CCAGGACGACGGGCTGATCTGTTTGTAGGATAGTCCAGCCTCATACCCAGCCAGCGATTGGGAAACCGAGTCGTTGCAAAAGAAGTGAGTGGACTTCATTAGGGCAGCCACAGCCCAGCGGGTGTGGCCAGTACAATATCACGCCACGGCCTCCAGAGGTGAGGAAGGCCCCAGGAGGTGTCGTGGTCATTGCTCCCAGAGCCTCCCCAGCTGCCACTCAGGCTCCACTCTTCCAAGAGGCCATGGAAGTGTAGACTGTGGAGCAGGCAAGGCGGATTCGCGGCCAGCTCGGTGGACTTTCCCTGGATGTGCTGTGAGTATGGTCTCTTCCCTTTGAAAAGATAAGGTGCGCCTTGTTGATTGCACACAGAGGCTGCTTCTGACTGGAGGGGGGGGGTCCAGGCATCCCCAGGTATGTATTTAAGCAATATAAAATCTAGGGGAGCGCCACAGTCGGGGAGCCCTTTCTGGAGGAGCCCACTGGGCATCTTTGATGGAAGCCCTGGCTCACTTCCATGGACGCTGCTGCCTGGAGTTTTTCTAGAAAAGGCTTGGGGGCTGGGGGAGGGAGGGGACTTAAGGGTGAGGTGGCCCCTCCGACTCGGGCCCTCCCCCTGACTCTGGCCACTGTCAGCCTCATAGGTGAGCTGCTGGTGAGTCTTTCTCTCCGAGGACAGAGGCTGTGTCCACAGAGAAAGTGAGGCCAAGCACCCTGTTGAACGCATTTTTGTCAGAAATACACACGGCAACCTCGGCCTCCTCTGTCCACTCGGGGCGTGGCTCTCCCTTGATAGCACCCTTCCTCCTGAGGTCGGTGGCCACTGAGCCACGTGCTTCCTCATCACAGACTGAAGTCACTGAAGGGAAAGAGGGCCAGGTCAGGCAAGGGCTGGACCGTTCTCGAGGGTCTGGAGACGTCT
>NW_007055697.1:102960-120696 GCF_000164805.1 Carlito syrichta | reverse complement strand
TGAGTATTTCAACATTTTCAAAAGAAAAGCAATTTTGTTACTTTCAAACGCAGTTAGAAACTGAAACCACTTTAATACTTTAGATAATTCAAGTGGAAAAAGTCTGCTAAGAAAATCAGTAACATACACAAGATTGAAGAAAGAATACTAGGTGCTTAAGAGAACAATGCTTCTCGATCACTTCAAGAGCCTTCATTTACTGAGGGATTTGTGTATTAAAACATAAACATAATTTTTAGACTGATACTAACAATATGCAATAATTACAGTGAAAATTGATTTTAAAAATCTTACCAGATATTTAAAAATTATTTTTTCACCTTACTTCATTTTCATAATGGCTGGACAAGATATGTTTTATTTAATACCTTTTATAGATGAGGAGATACAGAAAATAGGTGACTTGTCCAAGTCTATCCCATTTATGGAAACTAATGCTCCAAGATGAGTAATTTGAATGCTACCCCATACCTGTCATGGGGGACAGTTTCAGAAAAGTCATTTAACAGAATATTGATCAATCTCTCTTGTCATTTTTAGCTTACCTGGTTTCATCAATGTATACAGATTCAAGCACTGTGGCTGCATATTCCAAATTTTTCTTGAGATCTACTACTGAAGCCTCCCCTCTCTCTAATTGTTTGACCAAGGATCGTAACCTAGAAAAAAAAGATAAAATTTTATTAGAATAGAGGAAGCAAAAAATAATCCTAGTACTATAGTGACACATTTTCTGGTCATTGAATGTTCTTACTTATTTCAATACATCTGAATAGAAAATAATCATTGGGCTAAAGGATCAAGTTATAAAATAAATGCACATATTTTTGCCATTGTAAAGCAAGAACAAAATTTTTCTCATCAACCAGGCACTGAAAACACCTTCTAGCTACCTTTTATCTTTATGAGTTTCTAAATTACCAATTATTTTGCTTTCTCTCAAATGTTTATCTTTTTTTGGTTGTTGTTCAAATTGGCTGTATGCAGTAAAGACTGGCCAGCAGCAACATCACCAAACACCTCTTGAGATTCTGCTCTGATGAAGGCCCTTTGTTCAGCACTGGCCATAGAGAATAGAAGCCCATGGACCAGGGATGATCCAAGACAGGAGAAAAGATTTATACCACTGACAGAACCATAAAAGGTTACAGAAGGAATAGATAAAGGCAAGCTATTTTACTAGACAGGAATAATCCCTCTAAGAGAAGATAAATACTTTAGTTAAAAAAAGACAGTTCAAATGAATTTTAAACCAAGGAGTTCCATAAGAGAAATGATAAAACATATTCTTGTCTTATTTATATGAACATGATCTGCAAAGAGAAAGACTTAGTATATATGAGAGTAATAAAATGTCTATAGATTATCAAAATGCATCAATTGGGAACACTGTAAATACCACAGAGATTTGGAGATCAGACCACTCTTCAGGCTGTTGGACAGCCAGCAAAGATAGGAGCAGAGACTTTGAAGACAAACGGGTTTGAATCCCATTTCATATCATATTAGTTGTGTGATACTAGGTAAGTTATTTAACTTCTCTGAGTGTCTCAGTGTTATCTTAATGAGAGCCAACCACCAAATTTTCCAGGTTGACATAAAGATTAAACGAAATTGATTTAGATTATGTGACTCATATTTTTTTTAAAAAGGCAATTAATTGTTATAATTATTGTCGTCATTATTCAGTGACCTCGACCATCACAGATAATCAAATGAGAAAAATTCTAGCAGGATTCTTAAGATCATTGTCAAGTTTCCACTTCCCACTGGTTTATACAATCTGTTCCCACCTTCCTAGCTTCAAAATATCCTCATACTTGAGCTAATAGGAGAAAATAGGTTGACTTCTCAGTGAAATATAAACTACTCCCCTTCTGATCTTCATAAATGTGGCCAATGATAAAAAAAGAGAGAAAGAGACAAAATCCTGGATCAATCTTTAAAAGTAGGCAAGGCAGTTGACAATACTAAATAAATTTTCAGGAATTTCAGTGATGTAAAATACAAATGGGAATAGACTAAGGGTATTTTCTATCTGATTTATGAATCTCCAACATGCAAAAGCAAAATATGCAAAAGAAATCAGCAGAGGCCTCTGAAGGCTTTGAGGTGAGATTCAGTCTTGTGGATTCCATTAGCAGCACTTAAGAAGTGGTCTGGATTTCAGAGGCAGCACGAGACAAGGAGCTGGCACATGGGAGGGCTTGCCAGTCACTTACACACAGTGGGCAACCAGCTTGCCAAAGAATGGGAAGACGGCAGCAGTGAGCTCTGACTGCTGTTCCAAATAAGGACTGGAAGCTCTTTAGCAAAACACAATCCTGGCTGAGTCTGCCTCCATTTCTGACTCTCACCTCAAGGGGCCCAGCTACCCCCCAGGCTGTTTAGACTCTTAACTGACAAAGCAAAAGGAGAATAAAATTAAACTTTCTAAAATGTCTCCCTTCATTTGGCATTTAAAGATTCTACCAGGAATTGATACAAATCTCTAATAGGACCCATCTCAATTCTCAGATCCTAAGAGGAAAGGACAAAACAAAAAAACAATGAGAGAAAATATAAGACAAATAGAAGTAAGAACCAGAAGATCTTATCTACCTAAAATAGAGCTCCATACGAAATTTTTAAAAAAGAAGCGACTTTAATCAAGTAAGTTTTCCTAGGCCAAAGTAAAACTTATATAAGCAGATGAAAAGGGATCAAATAAAACCAGAAATATAAATAAAAACATCTAATATATGCTATTGTAATTTTTTATTTCAAAGCACAAAGAAAAGAACTTGAAAATCTTTGAGAAAATAAAGCATTACTTACAAAGTAACAAAAATTCAAGCTAGTCACAGACTTCTACCATGCCAGATACCAGAAAGCAATATAACAACAGCACCACTTTTCAAGAATAATATGACAAAATTCAAGATATTTATTTACATCTTTATCCAGTAGGGTTACCATGAATATATGAAGGCAATAAAGTTTAAAGTGTATCATTCTTATCCCTTCCAGAAAAACAAAACAATAACAACAACAAAAACTTTAAGGCATGCTTTAGGACAGTGGCCCTCTAAGGGGGTGGATTTGTGGGTCTTGAGTTAAATGGATCATGGATTCATGAACTATGTTTAATTAAGCCAACCTTTACAAAAATGAGCAAACTTTACAAAATGGGTGATTCCTGAAAGAAAGTGTCAGATGAAATAAAATAATACAAGGACAACCAAACATGAAAAATGAGCTGACACTTCTTTTCCTAAGACAAGCTCCTATTAGGAACTTTATTTTATTTTATTTATTAGTTTATACTAAGATCCTATTAGCATAAACACCATCTATGTCACTTTGACAAACTAAAAACTAATTATTGTCAGTCAAAAAATAGTTGGAATTATTAAGATTATATGGTGATGGATTTATATCCACTACTCTTTTTTTTAGAGTAGAAAATACAGTTTATTTAAAAAGTAAATTAGAGACAGAGAGAAAGAGGAGATTCACCTTCCCAAGGTAGGGAAGGGGGCCAAAACCAGGAAGAATGGTGATAGCCATAGCTCACAGAGCATATAACCACACCAGAGTCCAGCAAGGCAATGGTGGTGGCAATGGCTAGCAATGGCCATATCCACTAATCTTAACAATTCCTACTACTGGGAAAGCACAGTATTGAGGGAGTCAAGTCATGAAGAACCTCATGTCATCTTGCCATCAGGGGACCAGGACCCTAGGCCAGAGCAGGAGGGGTGCCCTAGAGAGAGCATCACTCAGAATCCCACTCAGCAGTTCAGACCAGTAGCACTGAAAATCAGCTCCACTGGAAAGTCCCAGGCTTTGTGCTACAATTTGCAGAGAATCAGCAGTTCAAACACTTCTCCCTGAAGTAGTCACCAGTGGTGCCAGGCAGACATTGGGCTGTCACATTTATCATTTATGTATTCAGTGTGAAGCTCTGACCCAAGAGAAAGCTGTAAATAGAAAGCAAAACCCTAGCCAAGTGGCTTCAACAAATCCAGAGAAGAAATGACATAGAAATAATGCATCTTTTGGACACATGAGAGATACTAGGAATTTATATCTATCCCACCATTATATGAGATGAGCAGAAGATTTGACCAACATCCTGGAAGACTGTGAAGGGAACCTAGAATAATCTACCTACTCTATTTATGGAAAAATACCCAGCTGACATTCACCTTTCTTTATTCAAGGACAACTAAACAAACAAACAAACAAAAATCTATGAACAGATTTAGCAGTAAAGACAGAGGAGAACATAGCACTCAAAATGCAAAGAAAGGACTCATTTTTGAAATTAAAAAGTCACTAATGGAAATAGAAGTAAATTTTAGGGCACATCTGTGTGTTCAATAAAATTCAAGAAAACATAGATCTGTGAAACATGAAAGCTGAAATCAATATAATAAAAAGTGAATATATTGGGAGAGAAGAAGAAATTAAAAAGAAACAAAATATGTCAATAGAAAGACTTTTTTAAAGAAGTAAATGGTGAACAGCTTTCTGTACATCTATCTTCTGTTTGGCCTAGTGCCCATGTAGATAGCTGTAGCTGCCAACTTTTTGCATTTTGTAGCTGCCCCATAGCCCTAGGAATTCCAGATGCTCCTACTTCCAAATATAGTGAGCTTTAGCATAATGCTCAGGTGCTTGTGCTCCATTAGCCCCTCAGACCACCTTTCTCTTGCTCTTATCCTTCCCATTTAGAGCATCCTGCCCAGCCCTGTCCTGCCCTCCCTTACCTACTACCTATCTCTTGGCGAAATTGCTATTCCTTGGCTAGAAGCATTTCAAATTCGCTCTTTTGCCATTGTGCAATTAGTAGCCACTAGTTTCAAAAATTCCTGAAGCTTCTGGAAATAAAGAACCTTCTCTATTTTTTCACCATAGTGCTGGTTTTCCCTAGATCTTAATCTGTCTTAAGAAGAGTAGTCAAAAAAATAGTCAGGACCTTTCATAACCAAATTATAAAGTATTTTTGTAAAACTTGAAGACTAGCTGAGGCAGGGAGGTATAGCTGCCTTCCTTTGTTTTCCTGGTAAAGTTGTCTAGATGTTTTCCCATGTGAATTCATTCCATCTAAAAGACCAATGTTCCCAAGGGCCAGGTCCCATGATAAGTTGCAGACTATTTTTGGAAAAGATGGATACTTAAGTTTTTTGTTTTGTTTTGTTTTTTAAATACTACTCAAAAGGATTTTTGGCCTGGACACTTAACAGAAGTGTATTTCTTGAGCATTCAAAATAAATTCACAATGAAGGGAGAGAAATACACAACAACAAAAATAATAAAAGTAAGGTTTCTCCTCTGAGTGAATGTTCATAGTTTCCAGGACTCCATCCATTTCTGTCACTGTGGCTGCCAGATAATAGTTCAACACCATTTTAGGAATAGCTTATGCCTTCAAATTTGGCAAGATGCCTTTCTATTAAGACAGTGTATAATTTCATTGTGGATGAGCCACTGCATGACTCTTGTACTTTTCTGCATAAACCCTTTGCTTTCTATGTGTTTCTTTGCCGCAAGGCCTGTGAAAAGCTGCTGCATCACTTCAGCTCTCTGCCCTCAGATCTAGAGCAAGTCCTAGATTCAGACTTCTCCCGACCATGCCAATCAATATGTGGAATGCATAAGGGTGCTGAAAGAAAGAAACTAAGTAAGGAAGGCTTGAAGATTGTATTTTGGAATTTCAAAGGCTGTTGAGGTAGAGGAGTGAGTCTTTTTTTCCACAAAGATAATTTCTAGAACCAATGGGGTGAACTTCATTAGGTAGTAACTTATTGACATAATTTTTTAGTGTAGAAAACTGCCCTACACTGAAGTAGGAACTATTCCCTACCTCAGTGAGGTCCCTGGAAGCTCTATGCCTTCAGAGCCTATATGTGTGTTGAGCTTTGGACACTCCTGGAATGAAACAGTCAGAAAAGCACAGGCAAAAACAAACTGAATAAAAAGCTATGGAAACACATTTTCTCATGTTTCTCCATCTGCCCAAGGTTATTCCTCGAGAATAGATAAGCAGCTCCCAAAATGCCTGTGTCCAAAGATGACTGTTGTCTCAGACAGGCTTTGTTTAACTTGAAAGAATGTGAAAGAGAACTGAGTTTTTTACAGCACTTCCCCTATGCGTGTCCGGATGAATAAGATGAATCATGAACCCTAAGTACTCATTTGAATAAAAAAACCCTATTTCAGTTTATCACATTCATGTATTTGTAAGGCATAGACGTCACTGAGTATTTTTCACACACCTGCCTCCTCCACATCACTCCTGTCCTTTGCCACTTACCTAAATGCCACAGAAAATAACTTAAAACAACTCCTTCAAATGGGATGGACACAAAATGACTTTTAGATTTATGCTTTAATGTCACTCAATGATGCCTTCCGAGCATTTTTCTGGCGATGTGTTTGTTTTTAGAATAAGTGGCAACTGATTAAGATGGCTGCACTTGAAACATTACTTCAACATTGACTGACATGATAGGCTCTAGGAATAATACAAAGTGGGGAATTGCAATGCCCTCCCTCAGTTAGGAAAAACTGAGCAAATCAGAACCTACAATGCAGTACTGTAAGTAGAGGTATGACAGGGGTTAAGAAAACACAGAGGAGAGGAATCTTCAAAAACCAAAGGCCTCCCCAGTGAAGGTGATATCAAAGCCAGGCACATAAATTGGAATAAAGAAACAGCAGATTCTGAACTGAGGGAGCCGCTAGAAGATGATGATTTATTCGGGGAACTCCATGGTTGTCTGGAACTCAGGGGCGTGTTGAGAGATATAACTTCAGAAGAAGGCAAGAGCCATACCATGATGTACTTATTGTACCAAGTTAAAAAAATTTAATTTTCTCTTGGTGATAATGGGGAGTCCATAGAGAATTTTTAAAAATGAGGATGGCTTGAGAAGATCTGCATTTTAGAAAGAACAATCTAGCAGCAGAGTAGAGGAACACAGGTAGTAAGTAGAAAAACTGTATATGTTTTTTTGTAACTAGTTTAGTCTGTTACGTTGAACAATGCAGGACAAATATTCTCTCGTGTGACAGCACTGTGAATGCACAGTTTAATTTTTTCCCGCAAAAAAAACTATAGTCCTAAATCACTTCATCAAAGATTCATCTAAATATGCAAAGAGAAAATAACACAAAGTCTTCCAGGAAATAGCAAAATAGGAAACACTTTCCAACCCATTGTGAGGCCGGCATACTCTTGATTCCAAAACCAAACAAGAGCAAGCACTTTGGGTATTTCATGAGTTTGGTGGTAGTATGAATGGTTCTTTTTTAAGAAGTTCGGGGAAAGGACTTGTTGGGGGCATGTGGTTTTCGCATTTAATGACCACCAAACCAAAACCAAGAACAGTGCCAACAAAAATGATGACCGGCAAGAACAGCCTAGTTATTTATTACACCTTTTTTTTTTTGAGTTGGAGTCTCACTCTGTCACCCAGACTGGAGTGCAGTGGCCGCTCCCAGCCACTGCAGCCTCGACCTGCTCGGCTCCGGCGATCCTTCCACCTCAGCCTTTCCAGTAGCTGGAATTACAGGCATGCGCTACCACGCCCAGCTGATTTTTTGATTTATTGTAGAGATGAGGTCTCGCTGCCCAGGCGGGTCTCGAACTCACGGGCTCAGGCAATCCACTCACCTCAGCCTCCCAAAGGCGTGGGATTACAGGCTGAGCCACCGAGCCCAGCTAATTACACCTTTTTAAAGCAGATGTACAGATATAGTTAAACAAATTATTGGGATCCAATTACTTTTTCACTTAAGAAAAAAAAACGGGTGCCTAGATTTATACCTATATCTTTATACACTTCTCTATGTAACTTATTAACTAGTTAAAAAATTAGTTAAGAAGATTTTTGAATGACATCATTATCAAAATTGACCTAACTGGCATGTACTGAACACTACAGTCAACCACTGCAGAACACATCGTTCTTTTCAAGTGCACATGTAACAGTAATCAAAATTGGCCAGGTGCTAGATCATAGAAAAAGCCTCAACAGAATTCAAATACCTGAAATCAACAAGTAATGTTCTGTGACAATAGCAGAACTAAATTTAATGTCACTAACAAGAAATAATTAGAAATATTTCTAGTGTATAGAAATTTATGATTATATTTCTGAAGGTCAAAGATTAAATGAGAAAATAATTTTAACTGGATAATAATGGAAATATAACACACCAAAAAGTTGTAACATACAGGTAAGTCAGTTCTCAGAGGGAAATGTACAGCCTTAAATGAATATATTAGAAAATGAGAAAGTTCGAAAATAACTAATCTCACTGTTCACCTCAAGAAGTTAGGGAAAAAAAGGTGAATTCAAAGAAAGTAAATAATAGCAAAAAATAAACACAAGAACAAAACTTAAGTAGACAACAAATTTATAGCAGAAATAGTTAACAAAGCCAAAAGCTGGTTTTTTGAAAAGCTTAATAAAATGGACAGATTAAGAAAGAATGATCCAGAAAAAAACAGAAAAGTCACAAATAACCAATATCAAGAATGAAAGAGCCTATTACTACAAATCCTATAGACTTTTTAAAAGGCAGTAAAAGGATATCATCAATAGTTTTTGGCAGATTCGTGAAAAAATTTAGATTAAATATAAAAATTTCATAAAAATCAAGAAGATTTGTGTTGTACATGATACTGAAATTTTCAGTTGAAAGCTAGCTAAGGTCCTGTATTTGCACAATAGAAATTGAGTCCCCTCAGAATATTGGTGGGTCTTTTACCTTCTTAGACATTAAAAGAGAGATGGGACACTCCTCTTCAGACTCTGCATGAATTTAAGTGTATGTGCATAGCATTCAATCTCTGAAAAAAGCACCAGAATTATAACTTGTAGTCTTTTAAAATCTTTTCTACAAGATCATAAAGGAGAAAAATAATAAATGATTAGAGTGAGCTAACAACTGCTTATACTATTAAGAACAGCATGTGGACTGTGTCAATACATGTGTGAAATAATATTAAGAAAAGCAGAAGAGGAAACAGGGTACGCTGTGATAACTTCATAAAAGCCACAAAGCTCAGAAGATTATTTGAAATAAATATTGATTGGATGTTATTTTATTTTACTTGATTTTGTTTTTTTGAGTTGGAGTCTCACTCTGTCACTCAGGCTGGAGTGCAGTGGCATACTCAAGGCCACCCCAGCATCGACCTGCTAGGCTCTGGCGATACTTCCACCTCAGCCTTCCAAGCAGCCAGAACTACAGGCATGTGCTACCATGCCTGGCTAGTTTTTGTTTTTGATTTATTGTAGAAATGAGGTCTCGCCAAGTTGCCCGGGCTGGTCAGATGTTAATTTTTTCTCAAGTGCCCAAAATGGGATGAATAGGTGGTGCACAGGAGATTTTTAGGACAATGAAACTATCTGCATGAGATTGTAATGGTGGATACATTTGTCAAAACCCATACAACGTACAGCACCAAGAGTTTACTCTCATGCAAATTGTGTACTCTGGGTGATTATGATGTGTCGATGTACTAGTAGATTGAAAAAATATACCAGTCTGGTGGGGAATGTTGATGATGGAGGAGTCTGTATGTAGGGGTAGAGGATAATGGAAACTGTATTCTCCACTCAATTTTGCTGTGAACTTAAAACTGCTCTACAAAACAAAGTCTATTTTTTAAAAAATAAACTGAATCCATAGTTTAATATTTTCTCACAAAGAAAACTATAGTCTTAAATCACTTTATCAATGAATTCATCTAAACATGCATAGAGGAAATGACAAAGTCTTCCAGAAATCAGCAAAAGAGGATACACTTTCTAACACTTCATTTTATATGGTCAGTATACTCTTGATTCCAAAACCAAACAAGAACATTATAAGAAAAAAATTATAGGCCAATATCTCTCATGAAAATACATGCAAAAAAACCCAAAATTTTAACAAATTAAGTTCCATAATAAATAAAAAGAAAAGCAAACACTAAGCAAACTTGCAGAAATGCAAGGCTGGTTTAACATTTAAAACCAATGAATAAATATAATCCACTATCTTAATAGGAATAAAAAAGAAAAATCATCTGGTCACCATTATACACTCAGAAAAAAGCATTTAGGAAAACATGTATTTATAAGTATCTTAGCAAAGAAGAAATAAAAGTTTATTTCCCAAATCTGATATATATTGGGTTTTTAACAACAAAAAAACTATAGCAAACATTAAACATAATACTAAAATATGAAAATCGTTCATGTTGACCTAGCTAAAAACTGGATGCCTGCTATCACTACTTCTATTTAAAATTGTATGGGAAGTCTTAACCAGTTCACTAAGAAAAGAAAAAGGAACGATAGCTAGAAGGACTGAAAAGAAAAAAAGATTTAGCAAATAATTTATTATATTTAAGAGGTGAATTGAGCAAGGGTTACTGGGAAACAGCAATAAACAATTTTAAAATGGTACCAACCAAAAGGCATCAAAATAAAAAACATCCAGGAACAAATGTTGCAAAATATATAAAAGTCCTCATGGAAAGCTGTAAGATACTACTGAGAGAATTTTTAATTACCTAAATAAATGAAGGGATAATCCAGGCTCACAGATTTTAAAACTCAATATTTTAGAAATATGAATTCTCCCTAAATTTATCTATACAGTCAATGTAATCTCAAGTAAATTCCCCACAAGTCATTGGGTGGAAGCTGACAGACAAGTTCTAAAATTTATTTGGAAACGCAAAGACCCAATGATAGTCAATGTGGTTTTGACAAAAACAAACAAAGAAACAAAAATAGCTGAAGGAATTACATAAGCACAGCATAAATATACAAATACAAGTCTACTATAAGAAACAAAGAAAACAACCAATATAAATTGTTTTGAATTATTCTATTCTTCATGTGACTGTTCCATTCCATTAACGAGGACCCATTCTTTGGATGCCCAGTCAAGGGTATCACTGCATACTCTCTCAATTGCTAAGGATTTTGTGATGAATATTTGCCTTCCTTTTGTTTTCAGGAAGTGATGCCACAGAGTAGTCCTGCATACTCAGCCTCTTCCTAGTTTCTGCAGAGTGAATTTTCTTCCAGGATGCATGTTTGTGGGTGTTTGAGTGAGGGAGCCACCAAGCGACTATAGGTCCTAGGTGAGCAAGTCAGCTCATTGCATGGAAACACTAGGCAGTAAGCACTGTTGGACCAAGAGAAGCCTTATATTTTTATGGTATTCCAGGAGATATTTGCACTTTTTGTAGTAATCAAACACAGTGATTTAGAAAGGGGCTATTTCCCAGTCATTCCTGCCTTTTAAAGAACTGATTTTTAAAAACCAGTGTATTCCTGACCTGTTTTTAGTGCCACTCAACTCACATATTTTGTTAAAAGAAAATAGTGTTTGCATTTTCTTTTTTAAAAAGTGAAAAGATTCACAATTATGCTAGGAAAAACTTCCTGAAGAAAAATGTTGTCTCTCCAAAGTTTGACTGTAGGTGGAGCTTATTAGAAAAGGGTGTTAAAACCTGGGCTCGGTGGCTCAGCCTGTAATCCCACGCCTTTGGGAGGCTGAGGTGAGTGGATTGCCTGAGCCCACAGGTTTGAGACCTGCCTGGGCAGCGAGACCTCATCTCTACAATAAATCAAAAAATCAGCCGGGCGTGGCAGCACACGCATGTAGTTCTGGCTACTTGGAAGGCTGAGGCGGAAGGATCGCCAGAGCCCAGCAGGTCGAGGCTGCGGTGGCCGGGAGCAGCCACTGCACTCCCAGTCTGGGCGACAGAGTGAGACTTCCAACTCAAAAAAAGAAAAAAGAAAAAAAAAAGAAAAGAAAAGGGTGTTAATCTAAAAACTCACTTGTTCTTCAGGAGAAAGAAATAAAAAAGCATGGAAAGGAAACCCCAGAGCATCAATCAGAATCTAACACAGACCATGCTGGGGCCTAAGGAGAGGGAAGGAGGTAAAATCCTGCCAGGCTGCCAAGAGGTAAGTTCCAGAAGTCATTTTTCATTTGCAGCTATTCATGTGGAAAGAATCACCATCACTTTTCTCTGCTGATAAACATGCCACTTCAACAACATCTGTCTTGATAGACCAAATAAACTAGAAGAACTAAAAACATCTTTGAATGGCACTAATGAGACAAAGAAGCTGCAGAAATGAGAAGAAAGTTTGCAGGAAAATTTAGGAAGGTTGCAACCCATGAATAGACACAGCAAGACAAGTCTCTCCAGGTCTTCCTAGTCAATCCAACCCCTTGGCTCCTTTATTTTCCTTCCCTGAATTCATTTCCTCATTTGATCTGAATTGTACCATGCTGGTATGATTATCCAAAGAAGTTAAAACTCCCTCACTGAGCAAAAGCACAGGAATTCTTCCATGCTTAGTAATATTATATGTTTTAGTACAATAAACCCAAGATTAGCTTTTTGCCCACTTCTGCTACTAATCTTTTCTTTTAAAATAACAAAAATTAACATTAATTCATAAATTTAAAACCTTCAAATAATGGCTAGCAAGATGCTGAATTGGCACAGCTCCCTTTCTTAAGATTAATTTCAGAAGAATTACAGAAAGAAAAAAGAAATCTCAAAGAAACCGGTGAGGAACTGTTAGGGTGACTTGAGGCTGCTACTTTGAATGTGTGAAGATGGTGCTTGTTCTTGGTCTGGGATGGGAAGTAGCCCCACCAGTCAGAGAGAAAATGATAGAAAAGACACGTAAGGTCTGCTATTGTTTCTGGTCCCTCCATTGCCTCCAGACACACAGTAACTGCTCCCACACTTACAGTGACTCGGAACTCCAAAGGTCAAGAGATCCTGGGGGAGCTAAATCAGAGATGTTTGTCCTATCCTGTGGCTCCTCTAAGTTCAACATGGGTTTCCAAGATTGTCACAGAAGGAAAAAGAATGTGGAGGGACGTGTGTGGGAGGCTTTTGTGAGCCAAGTTGGAATTGTAACTCATCATCACTGGACACTTCCCATTGTCCAGAATCGAGCCACATGACCACAACCTTCCAAGGGAGAAGCTGGAAGACACAGTCCAGTTGTAGGCACAAGAGGAAGAGGCACTGGGTTCGGTGGAGTGCCAATCTCTGCCACACCTAGGAAATGTAATCCTATCATCAATACTTGTTTCTCCTTGAAAGCTTTAGTTCCTACCCTCTTGAGAAGGTCAAATTAAAGACTGTGTGTTAAAGTCACTCATTAATTTTATGGTTTTATTAAATTCAGAGACATAAACATTCTAATTATGAGATAACCTCCCAAAGATTCTGATAAAAAATGAGACAGTTCTCAGATAATTACATTGAGTGATAGAAGCCAATCCCAAAAGGTTTTATACTGTATGATTCTACTTTTAGAACATTCTTGAAGTGGTAGAATTATAAAATGGAGGACAGATTAGTGTTTGCCAGTGCTTGGGAGGAAGGGATAGTGAGAGGGCAATGTATGTAAAAAGAGCAACACAAAAAGCCAAGGTGACAGAACTATTCTGCACTTTGTGGTAGTACAAGTCTATACATGCAACAAAAGTACACAGAACTACACACAAGTATAATAAAATTAGAGGGATTTGAATAAAATTAGTGGATTGTGCTAATGTGAATATTAGGTTGTGACATTTACTGTAGTTTTGTCAGATGTTTCCTTTGGAGGAAACTGGGTACATGGGAATATTTCTGTATTATTTATTATAATAATGTGAATCTATAATTATCTTAAAATTAAAAGTTTAATTTTTAAAAGTGGGACACAGTCATCCAGTACAATGGAATATTAATAATATCAGCCTGGACATAAGTTGTCCTTTCCTCAGCTGGTTTTATAAGTGTCTGTTCTTAAATAATGGCCTATTTGTTGTCTCCTAGATCCTTCTGTTTTCAGGGAGGAAAGGATAAATATTTACCCGGGGGTTGTTAACCAAGTCTGGTAACTTGGGAGAGAATACTAGAAGGGCTACATCCAGTGATGTTTGGAGCTTGGTGAGAACCAGATTCAAGCCTTGAGAAAACCTTGAAAAAGACAGCTGGAGGTTCTCAGGATCAGCTGAAGAAACAGATGCTAGCAAGTGGTCATCACACTAACAAGGAGTGGGAAGAAGACAGCCGGTGACTTTACTAAAGGGTCACCAATTCCACCTTTTCTGGCCGTGATCCCCTGGTTCCTCTAAGGTTTGGGGTATAATTTGCATTTTCTCTCTCCCTTTTCAGTTCGCTCTCAGAAGTTTTTTTCCATTTTGAGGGTGGTTTTATTATGGCAGGCTGGTCAGGAAGAATTTGTAGAGAAGGAAATACACTCAGCCTCTAGTAATCATCACTCTATTCTCTTCTTCTGTGAGCTTGATCTTTTTAGATTCCATATATAAGCAAAAACATGTGGTATTTGTAGTTCTGTGTCTGGTTTATTTCACTTAGCATAGTGTGTTCTGGGGGGTAAACAGGGAAAGGGAAGATGTTAGCTAAAAGATACAAAGTTCACTTAGGAGGAATAAATTCTGATGATCTATCACACAGTTAAGAATAATATGTTGTATATTTTAAAATTGCTAAAAGCATGAATTTTAAATGTTTTTACCCCAAACAAATGAGTTGATGAGATGTTAATTAACCTGATTTGATCATTCCATAATGTATCTATGTATCAAAATATCACACTGTACCCCATAAATAGATACAATTATTATTTATCAATCAAAAATTACATTAAATTTGAAAAATAAGTGTTGATTTCACTTTTAAAAAATTAAAAGAAGGAAATTTAGAGCTAAGTACAAGGCTGATGGAGTGAAGGTGGGTTAAATAAAGGTGTGAAAAAAACATGTCATGGCCCTAGTGTTGTATTATGTAGTCATTCCCAACCAATAGAAAACAATTTGCATATTAGAAACATTTCAAGTTTATTTTCAATATAATTACCATTCAACTTCCTTTCAACCATAAAACATTTTTTAATAACTTTAGGGTGGGGGACGGGTAGGACTCTGGACCTGCAGTGTGTTATCATTCATGGTCTGCTCCAGTGCATTCTAATAACCAAATGTGTCAAAAGCCTAAAACTTTTCAACTTTTTGCTATAGATTAATAGAAAAAGAAAAAGAAGAGTTGAGGAGCCTTCTTCAGGCATTCACATTTCACACAGCAGCACAGCCTCCTTCTCTTTGGGGACGAAGGATGGGACTCATTTCACTTTCCATTCTATGAAAATACAAGGAGGGAACCCTCCCAATGGAATTTTTTTATTTAAAATTGTGGATTTATCCTTACATGTTTAAACTTCAGTCACCTTCAAGGTACTCTCTGATGCAATACACCTATTGAGATGCTTTTCCCACTCTCAAAACAGTTTTTGAACTTGTCAATTTGGAAGCCTTTTGGTGCTTCTGCCATTTGTGTTGTTGTTGTTTCTCCTCTTCCACATTGGCAGAAATTTTCAATTGAAGACTTTTTGCATCCAGAGGGGGGGAAAAATGTCGCTCAGGCAGAGATCCAGTGAACTGGGAGGATGGAGCATGGTGGTCATGCAGTCTTTGGTCAAAAACTGCTGAACACTCAGTGCATGTGGGCAGGTGTGCTAGTAAATCAGCCATCATGTGTTGAAAGAATCTCCAAAAGGGGTTTCCTAGACTGCCAGATCACCAAGAAAGTTTCTATGGTACCCTTGGCACCACCCACCCTCATGTAGTCTCTGGACTGTAGAAACTACAAGACCTCTCCTGTTCCGAGGGCTTCTCCATTCTGCCTGACCTGGGATGCTCATCTTCTCTGTCTCTCACATGCATAGAGGAATTCGGCTCCACAATGGCCACCATGGAGCCTCAGACCAGTGCCTCTCTCACCTAGCAAGATGGAGAGTGGGAACCCAATCACTGATTGACTGAGATGCCCTGATGGGCAATACACCCAGCACCCGACAGAGGTTTCTTTGAGCACACAGAGACAAGAAAACAGCAGCAGATGTAGGACTCTGGGCTCACCACCCCCTGCCCTGTTTCAGACTAGCACAAAGTCAGAGGCACTACTGGGGAAGAATGGGGTGAGTGATTCAATGATGATTCAAGTCAGTTCACACCCTCCCACCAGCATGCAAGCCATCGGTTCCATGTAGGATGAGCTTTGGTTGGGACACAGCAGAGGGCAATCAGAACCCAGGTGAAGCAGATGGACCTCCACACCAGTCACTGCTGCCTTGGCAGCCTCTATCCAAGCAGGAAAAGAGCCCCAAGCAGAGTGAATCTTGCTGGCATATTCGCCAACAGCTAGTAGAGAAGCAGGCAGCTGTCTCTCTTTCCCACCAGGACAGAGAGTAGGCACGCAGCCACCAATACACCCTGCACCCAACAGGGGACTCTGTACAAAGACCAAAAAGCACCAGCTGGTGTGAGACTCTGGGAAACTCCCCACTCCAGCCATGTTCCACGATCATGAGGAAAGAGAGAATGAGGAAAGAGAGAGATGAGTGACCTAAGACTAAGATGTTTCCATTCAGTTCACCACCTCTGACTTGCCAAGAAGCCAATGGCTCCAAGCAGGAGGAACTTTGGTTGGGACACGACAGGAAGGAACTGAGGCCCAAGTGAAATGGGGAACAAACCTGCCTGCCAGGCCTTTGTTGCCTTGGCGACTCTTCCCAAGCAGAAAGAGAGCTATATGTAGAGTCAATTTTGCTGCCATCCCTACCACCAGTAGCTAGTGGAGAAGAAGACCTGTGGTGCCACTTGTGCCCAGCAGGGCAGACAATAAAGGCTCAGCCACCAATATGCCCTTCACCTAGCAGGGGATTCATTGTACACACAGCAACCAAAAAGTAATGGCAGGTGTGGGATTCTGGGCACTCCACCCGCCACCCTGTATCAGGCTCAGATAGAATTGGAAGTTCTGCTCGGGCTGAAAACCAGTTTGACTCATTTAGCAGAGTGGGAGGGAGAACCTGTAATTACAACATCCAACCAGAGGGTGGAGTAAGCAGCAGAAGTGAATGCTTCTCCCTCTCTCACTGTGTGACAAAATTGTAGAAAAGGAGAAGAGAGGCGGAGACGGGGCAAGATGGCGACGGCATAGGTGAACTGGTGAGATTCTCTGAACATGAGTTCCCAAAAAGGCTATTACTTCTCTTCCTCCATCCCCCAGCCCACCACCAACCGTGCTGGTGCCAGGCCCAGGAACTTCAGTCCCACGCAAGGCCAGATATTGCGCCCCCCCCACTGCTGCTGTTCTACTCGTGTGTGGAAGTCTCCAGTCCCAGCCCCCTCCAGATCCCTCCCTGGCTGCATTGTCTCCAGCCCGGGCACCCGGCACCAAGCCACCGGTCACACAGGGAGGCTCTGGGCACCCACCCCTCAGAGACACCGGTCCCATTCCTGGCTGAAGTACTCTGTAGGGGGCCCAACGCCACTCTCGCTGCTCACCGCCTGCCCTTTGGAACTTTGGAGCTCTGGAACTCCGGGTCCACCCTGGCTGAGCACTCAGCGTGAGACCCCAAGCCAGAGGACCCAGACAAGCGGAGAAAAACAGATCTGCTTAAACTGCCTTGCCATTCTCCAGGCAGAGACTTCCATAGCCCCGCCCACCTATCAACAAACTTTACCTCATTTCCTAAGGTCAGATATTGCAGCTTGCAGGGAAGTTTTGGGTCCCTGCTCCCTCCGGCTCTCTCCCCGGCTGCATTGTCTCCAGCCCGGCACCTGGCACAGTCGGTCACACAGGGAGGCTCTGGGCACCCGCCCCTCAGAGACACCGGTCCCATTCCTGGC
>NW_007055697.1:102058-102940 GCF_000164805.1 Carlito syrichta | reverse complement strand
CAAGGCAACAGCGCGAAACAGGAGACAAAGCCCCACCCCTACGCTGCAATGAAAAACAAAAGGGAGAGGCTGGAATCGGAGATCACAGAAGTGACTCTAGTCTGATCGCTTATTTTGACTTATGATTTTATCATTGAAACTGTTGGTTTAGATTACGTTTGGTGTTTACCTTCTGACTTATACTGTTTCTTGATTTTATTGGCCTGTCTCTGTGTAGCTATCAGTATTCTTTAGGGAATCTTTCTTACCTGTCTTTCTTCACTTCTTCCCGGCCCTGTGTCTCTTTCTCACCTGATAGTTGGTATGTATATCTGTTTTCCCTCTCGCACTTCTCTCTTTCACTTATTTTGACTTATGATTTTATCATTGTAACTGTTGGCTTAGATCACGTCTGTTGTTTACCTTCTGACCTACACTGTTTCTCGATTTTATTGACCTGTCTCTGTGTAGCTATCAGTACTCCTTAGGGAATCTTTCTTACGTGTCTTTCTTCACTTCTTCCCAGCCCTGTGTCTCTTTCTCACCTAATAGTAGGTATGTATATCTGTTTTCCCTCTCACACTTCTCTCTTTCTAACTCCCTATTGAACCCCCCTTCCTCCATTATTTTCCTCTTTTATATGCCCCCTTTTTAAATCTAGGGACCAAGACTGCATACTGCTGAATAGACAGACTGTAAAGCAGACGGAAAAGTGAACAAAGCCAGAAGACCCTCATAAGGAAGAACAGGTCATTGCAGAAGAGAAATAAAAGCAACCCCACCTTCCCTCAAAAACAGAATTGAAGAGGGGGAGGGAAAGGGGGAGAGGGAGAAAAATCTACAGAAATGAAGAAAAACCAAAAGAAGAGTATGGGTCTCTCCCAGACACCTGGGAGGAGCAGT
>NW_007055697.1:100362-102038 GCF_000164805.1 Carlito syrichta | reverse complement strand
TCACAAACAATGAAAAGTCCCCAGAATGAAGGGTCTCAAAATGCAAATGTAGATATCAAAACAATAATGGAGAGATTAAAAAGAATTGAGGAGACACAAGAAGAAACTAGGAAGGAGCTGATATCTGAGATAACAGTAATAAAGAATACTGTGAATGAAATAAATAACAAATTGATAAGCATGGAAAGCAGAATCACCCAAGCAGAAGAAAGAATCTCAGAGCTTGAGGACCAAAATATAGAAATAACCCAAACTCTTAAAAACACAGAAAATAAGCTCAAAAAGACAGAACAAAACCTTCAAGAGATGAGTGACTACCTCAAGAGGCCTAACCTAAGAATAATCGGACTCCCTGAGGCAGAAAGAGAAACAGAGACCACTTTGGAACAAACTTTCCATGAGATCATTCAAGAAAACTTCCCTTATCTAATCAGTGATGCAAAAATTCAAACACAAGAGATTCAGAGAACCCCCGCAAGACAACAAATGAGAAGACCAACTCCTAGACACATAATAATTCACCTAAATAAAGTAGGCACAAAACAAAAAATCCTAAAGGCAGCAAGAGAAAAAGGCCAGATCACCTACCATGGAAGACCAATCAGAATAGCAGCAGATTTATCTGCAGAAACCCAGCAGGCTAGGAGAGCTTGGAGCCCTATCTTCAAAGTCCTAAAAGATAAATAATTTCAACCAAGAAAAACCTACCTGGCCAAGATAAGCTTCATCAGTGAGGGAGAATTAAAATCTTTCCCAGATATCCAATCCCTAAGAACTTATGCTGCCACCAAACCATCTCTACATGAAACACTTAAGAAAGTACTAAACACAGAAGAAAAGGAAAAAAGAACAAGTTCTTCACAGAGTACAGGGAAAAGAATAAAATATACACGAACCAACCCCAAAAGCAAAAGAAAGACAAAAAAAAAAAAAAAGAAAGAAAAAGATAAAACCAAGTGGAAGAACAATAACTCAATAAGAACTCCATGATAGGGACGAACTCTCACATTTCAATAATTAGTCTGAATGTGAATGGACTAAATGCACCACTGAAAAGACATAGAATGACAAAATGGATAAAATATCACCAGGCAACAATATACTGCCTTCAAGAGACCCATCTCACTAGAAAGGACATACACAGACTCAAAGTAAGAGGATGGGAAACAAATTTTCAGGCGAATGGAACACAAAAGAAAGGAGGAGTCGCGATCCTAATTTCAGACAAAATACCATTTAAGCTATCAAAAATTAAAAAAGATACAGAGGGCCACTACATAATGATAAAAGGTTCACTCCATCAACAAGAAATATCTATCCTAAACATATGCACCCAACATAGGCGCACCAACATTCATAAAGCAACTTCTAGGAAAACTAAAGAAAGACATTGACTCTAACACCATAATAACTGGGGACTTTAATACACCACTCACAACCTTAGACAGATCATCAGGACAAAAAATCAGCAAGGAGATCCGGAACCTCAATGAGACTCTGGACCAAATGGACTTAATTGATACCTATAGAACACTCCATCCAAAGACCACAGAATACACATTCTACTCATCACCACATGGAACATATTCTAAGATCGACCACATAATCGGACACAAATCAAGTATAAGCAAATTTAAAAGGACTGAAATTCTGCCATGCACCTTCTCGGACCACAG
>NW_007055697.1:56528-99850 GCF_000164805.1 Carlito syrichta | reverse complement strand
ATACCTCAAAATAGTAAAAGTCATCTATGAGAAACCCACAGCCAGCATACTCCTAAATGGGCAAAAATTAGAACCATTTTCCCTGAAAACTGGAACAAGACAAGGATGCCCACTCACACACCTCCTGTTCAACATAGTATTAGAAGTCCTGACTCGAGCAATCAGAGAAGAGAGGCAATCAGGGGTATCCAAAAAGGAAAAAGGAAGTCAAGTTATCTCTCTTTGCAGACAACATGATTGTATACCTTGAAAACCCAAGAGAATCTGTCAAAAACCTGCTTACACTGATAAAGACCTTTGGCAAAGTCTCAGGATACAAAATAAATGTACAAAAGACAATCGCATTTCTCTACACCAATAATAAACAAACAGAAACCCAAATAAAAAACACAATTCCATTCACAATAGCCACACAAAAAATGAAATACCTTGGCATCTTTCTAACCAGAGACCTTTACAAGGAAAACTATAAAACACTGCTCAAAGAAATCAAAGTTGACACAAACAAGTGGAAAAATATCCCATGCTCATGGATTGGAAGAATCAACATTGTGAAGATGTCCATCTTACCTAAGGCAATCTACAAATTCAATGCAATACCCATCAAATTACCAGCAACATTCTTCTCAGACCTAGAAAAAACAATGCAGGAATTCATATGGAAACACAAACATCCAAGAATAGCCAGAACAATCCTCAGCAAAAAAAAAACAAAGCAGGTGGTATCACCCTACCAGACTTCAAACTTTACTATAAAGCTACAATCATCAAAACAGCTTGGTATTGGTATAGGAACAAGCATATAGATCAATGGAATAGAATTGAGATTCTAGAAGCAAAACCTCAATTTCTCAACCAACTCATCTTTGACAGAGCCTCCACCACCTACCACTGGGGAGAGGAGAACCTATTTAGTAAATGGTGCTGGGAAAACTGGCTGACCACATGTAGAAGATTGAAACAGGACCCCTATCTATCCCCATGCACAAAGGTTAATTCCAAATGGAACAGAGACCTAAATGTAAAACCTCAAACCATAAGAACCTTAGAAAAGGAAGGAAATACTCTCATGGAAATCGGAACTGGCATCCAATTCCTGTACAAAACCCGAAACCCACAGGACATAAGAGAGAAAATAGACAAGTGGGACCTTATTAAACTGACAGCTTCTGCAAAGCCAAAGAAACCATCAAGAGAGCAGGGAGACAGCCTACAGACTGGGAAAAAGTATTTGCCAACTCTAGGTCTGACAAAGGCTTAACATCCTGCATCTACAAGGAACTGAAACGTACTGAAAAGAAGAAAACAAACAACCCCATTATAAAATGGGCAAAGATATGAACAGACACTTCACAAAAGAAGACATTCGAGCAGCCAACAAACACATGAAGAAATGCTCAACCTCACTAATCATCAGGGAGATGCAAATCAAAACCACACTGAGATACCACCTAACCCCAGTCAGAATGGCAATTATCAACAAGTCAAAAAATAACAGCTGCTGGAGAGGGTGTGGTGAAAAGGGAACACTTCTACACTGTTGGTGGGAGTGTAAACTAGTGCAACCTCTGTGGAAAGCAGTGTGGTGATTCCTAAAAGCTCTAAATACCAACCTTCCATATGACCCCGCAATCCCCCTACTGGGAATATATCCTGAAGAACACAAATCACTCTATAAAAAAGATACCTACACACGCATGTTTATCGCAGCATTGTTTACAATAGCAAGAACCTGGAAACAACCATGCTGCCCATCAAAGCAGGAGGACTGGATTAAAAAAATGTGGTACGTATACACGATGGAATACTACGCAGCCATAAAAAAGAACAAAATCATGAATTTCGCAGCAACCTGTATGGAACTAGAGTCTATAATACTGAGTGACCTCTCACAGAAACAAAGATCCGAGTATCACATGTTCTGACTCATATAATGGACCTTAAACATCCAATGCAATACTATATGAAAATGACTGACCGTACTGGGAAACTATGGTGGGGGAGGGAGATGGGATTAACAGTAGCAAATATCTGTCTGGGAACGGGGAAACACCCCATATCAACAGGATGCCTGAATGAAACGCAATTGTATAACTAACCCTTAACTGTACCCCACAACTTCACAATAAAAAAAAAAGGAGAAGAGAGCTGTCACAATGAGGAAAACAAATGGAAAAACACTGGTAACCCCCAGAATCCTTGGAGCATAAACAATGGAAACCTCTCAGAACACCTTGCCTCAGATGAGGGCTACAGAAATCAAAGATTGGATGGTAAAAATGAATAAGAATCAAGAAAAACAAGAAGAGAAAAATCACTGAAACTGTAAAGAAGTTGGCCAATTTCAAGAAAGCCTACTCTGTAATAATGGAAATAAAGAACTCCATCCTAAGCTAAATAAATAAACAACAACCATAGGGAGCAGAATTAACCAAGCAGAGGAAAGAATCTCAGAGCTTGAAGACCAAAATATGGAATTAACCCAATATAATAAAAACCTAGAAAAAACTTCAAAAAGAAGTAACAAAGCCTCCAAGACACATGCAATTATATCAAGAAGACAAACCTATGTCTGATTGGTATCCCTGAAGTGGAAGGGAAACAGAGAACACCTTGGAACAAGCATTCCATGAGGTCATCCAAGAAGACTTTCCTCATCTCTCCAGAGATGCAACCACTCAAGCACATTAGATTCAGAGAACCCCTTCAAGGCATCACATGAGAAGTTCACTCCCTAGACTCATAGGAATCTACTTACATAAAGTAGGTATAAAAGAAAAAATCCTAAAGGCAGAGAGAGAGAAAGGTCAAACTATCTACTAGGGAAGACCAATCAGAGTTGCTCCAGACTTATCTGCAGAACACTAAAAGTAAGAGGGATTGGAGTTCAATTTTCAATGTTCTTAAAGATATGCAATTTCAACCAAAACTTTCTTACCCAGCCAAGCTAATTTTCATCAGTTATGGAGAATTAAAATCCTTCTCAGACATCCAATCCCTAAGAGGATATGCTGCCTCCAGACCCACCCTTCAGGAAATGCTTAAGAAGGTATTGAGCATAGAAGGAAAAAAAAAGAATGATCATGCACATCACACGACTACAGACAAACACAGAGTTAACAGAGCATACAGAGAAATGTTACAATGAGGAAAAACAAATGGAGAAACACAGGTAATCCCCAGAGTCATTGGAGCACAAACAATGAAAACCTCTCAGAACACCTTGCCTCAGATGAGGACTACAGAAATCAAAGATTAGGTGGTAAAAATGAACAAGAATCAAGAAAAACAAGAAAAGAAAATCACTGAAATTGTAAAGAAGTCGATCACAAAAATAAAAACACACACACATATAAATGCAAATATTAAAAGAAAAAAACCAGCCTTCTAACAGCCCTATGACAGGAACAAACTCTCACATTTCAATAATCAGCCTGATCATGAATGAACTAAATGCACCACTAAAAAGAATAGAGTGGCAAACTGGATTTAAAAAAAAGCACAATCCAACAATCTGCTGCCTCCAGGAAACTCATCCCACTGCAAAAGACACCCACAGACTCAAAGTTGGAGGATGGAAATTGAACTTTCAGGTGAACAGAAAACAAAAGAAGGCAGGAGTAGCTAGTCTAACATCAGACAAAACTACTCTCAAGTCATCAAAAATTAACAAGGATACAGAAGGACACTACATAATAATAAAAGGCTTAATCCACCAGCAAGAAAAATCTATCCTAAACATATATGCAACCAACAAGGGCACCAGGTTTTATAAATCAACTACTAAGTAAACTAATAGAGGGCATTAGCCCTCACACAATCATAACTGGAGACTTAAATACCCCACTATCAACTCTAAATAGACCATTGAGGCAAAAAAATCAATAAGGAGATCTGGAACCCCAACTCCACACTCCACCCACTCAACCAAATGAACTTAATAGACATCTACAGAACACTTCACCCAACAACTACAGAGTATACATTCTACTCATCAGTACATGGAACATACTCCAAGATTGATCATATTCTTGGACATAAATTAAGATAAACAAATTCCAAAATATCAAAACAATATGATGCATCTTCTCAGATCATAGTGGAATAAAAATAAATATTGCCACAAGCAAGATCCCCCCAAAACACACAAAGATATGTACACTAAACAACATACTGCCAAATGACTTCTGGGTCTACATGGAAGCCAAGACAGAAATAAAAAGAATCCTGGAAACAAATGAAAACAAAGATACATCAGAACCTCTGGGATGCCATGAAAGCAGTATTATGAGGAAAATGTATAACATTATACATATACATCAAGAAAATAGTAAGATCACAAGTAAACAGCCTAATGTCACACCTAAGACAGTTGGAAAGGTAAGGTTACCAAAATCCTAACTTCAGCAGAAGAATCCAGATCACTAAGATAAAGTCACAACTGCAGGGCATAGAAGACAAAAAAAATTATAGAAAAACTCAACAAGACAAAAAGCTGGATCTTTGAAAGGATAAATAAGATTGACAGACCGTAGCCAGACTAACTAAAAAAAAAAAAAAAAAGGAAGAAGAAGAGGAAGAAGAGAGAGAGAGGAAGCCAAAATAAACACAATTAGAAATGCAAAAGGCAACATCACAACTGACTCTGAAGACATTCAAAAGATTATCAGAGACTACTATAAAAACCTATATGCAAATAAACTAGAAAATCTAAATGAAATGGAGCACTTTCTGATAGCACACAACCTCCCAAGGTAGAAACAAGAAGAAATCAAAACTACAAACAAACTAATAAGAATCCAGGAAATCAACTCAGGCATAAGAAATCTACCTACCAAAAAAAGCTCTGGATCCAATGACTTCCCAGCTGAATTCTACAAGACATACAAGGAGGAGCTGATACCAATCTTACTGAAAGTTTTCCAGGCAATGAAAAACAGGAAATGCTCCCCAACTCATTTTATGAAGCCAACATCATACCCAAGCCTGGCAAAGACCCAACAAGGGATGAGAATTACAGACCAATCTTCTTGATGAGCACAGATGCAAAAATCCTAAACAAGATTCTAGCAAATTGGATCCAACAACACATCCTAAGGATCATCCACCATGACCAAAGCAATCTACAGATTCAATGTAATACCCATCAAATTACCAACATCATTTTTCTCAGACATGGAAAACACAATACAGAAATTCACATGGAAACAAAAAAGAGCAGGAATAGCCAAAACAATCCTCAGCAAGAGGCACAAAGTGGGAGGTATCACACTTCCAAACTTTAAACTTTACTACAAGGCTACAGTAACCAAAACAGCCTGGTACTGATACAAGAATAGACACACAGAACAATGGAACAGGATAGAGATTATGGAAGCAAAAACTCGATCTCTCAGCCAACTCATCTTTGAAAAAGCCACCGACAACAACCACTGGAGAAAACTGGCTGACCATATGCAGAAGAATGAAACAGGAACCCTATCACCATATACAGAAATGGATCAAAGACCCAAATGTAAAACTGCAAACTATAAGAATCTTAGAAGAAAATGTAGGAACTACTCTTATGTACATACAAGCAGGCAAAAATTATTGATCAAATCCCAGAAGTGAATGCCATAAAAGATAAGATAGACAAGTGGGAACTCATCAAACTGAAAAGCTTTTGCACACCAAAAGAAACCATCAAGAGAGTGGGGAGACAACCTACAGACTGGGAAAATAAAATTTGCTAATTATGTATCTGACAAAGGCCTAACATCCAGGGTACACAAGGAACTCAAGCTGAAAGAAAAAAACAATCCTGTCATAAGGTAGGCAAAGGACATGCAGAGACACTTCTCAAAAGAAGATATACAAGCAGCCAATAGATACATGAAAAAATGCTCAGCCTTACTAATAATCAGAGAAATGCAGATTAAAGCCAGAATGAGATACCACCTAAATCCAGTAAGCATGGCCCTCATCAATAAATCAAAAAACGACAGATGCTGGTGAGGGTGCAGAGAGAAGAAAACCCTTCTACACTGTTTGTGGGAGTGCAGGCTAGTTCAACCTCTATGGAAAGCAGTTTGGCAATTCCTAAAAGAACTAAAAATTGACCTTCCATATGATCCAGCAATCCTCCTTCTCAGAATATACCCATAGGAACATAAATCATTCTACCAAAAAGATAACTGCACATGCATGTTTATAACTGCACTATTCACAATAGCAAAAACATGGAACCAACCCCACTGCCCATCAAAAGTGGACTGGATAAAGAAAATGTGGTACATGTACACAGTGGAGTATCACACAGCCATAAAGAAGAATAAAATCATAGAATTTACAGCAAATTGGATGGAGTTGGAGATCATGATACTTAGTGATCTATCACAGAAACAAAGAAATGAAGACTAAATGTTTCATAAGTGGGACCTGAACATTAATAACATTAGCATAAAGGAGGGATCAGCAGTCAATAGACACTGCCATGGGAGGGAGGGGGCACATAGTATCACAATGGGTACCTGGTCCTAAATAAGGGGAAGTGAGGGCCAGTTGGAGGCCCAAACTTCACCTACACGCAGCCTGCTTGTATAGGTAATCCTGACTTACACCCCACATATCTAAATAAAATAAACAAATAAAATGATGATAGATTAGATTAGACACATAGGGGGGGAGAGAGAGAGTTGTAGAACCTAAGGACAAAAGGACAAATTCCTTGATTTAATTGTCAACATCTTCTAGGAACTATCCTCAATCTATATTGTCTCCTCCCTGCTTCCTTTCCTTTTTTTATTTCCTCAAAAATATACATTGATTGTCTACTGTACATTCAGTATTCCAATAGTGATAGAGATACATTGATAGACAAGATAGATATGGGCTCTGCCACATGGAGCTTACACTCATAACAAGATAAATACATACATGATGATAATGTCAGACAGTGATGAGTGCTATGAAAACTAAATAAACTAGGGTTAAATGATACAGAGTGAAAGCAGTGCTATTTTATGTAGAGTGATTAGGAGGAATAACCTCTCTATCAAGATAGACATTTGAGAAGATGGCCTGCATGAGAGAGAGTAAGCCATGCAGTTATCTGGGGACAAAGTGGTACAAGCAGAGGAAATGGCAAACTCAAAGGCTCAAAGATATTTTTGATGTGCTCAGGGAATGGCAATCCAACTAATGTAACTGGAGTAAAGTGAATGAGAGATCAAGTGGCAGAAGATGAAGTTAGAGAGGTATTCATGGATCAGACCTTGTAGAGCCTTGAATGCTATTTTATTAACTTTATAGTTTACTCTGAGAGAAATGGGAATCTATTGAAGAGTTCTGAACAGAGGATTAGCTCGATCATTTTAGTTGCTTTGTGGGAAATAAAATGTAGGAGGGCAAGAGCAAAAGCTGCAGTGGAAAATTAATAGTGACTACCACTAGGATATCTGTAGATTACACTTGAAAAAGTTCCAGTGAGCCGGGCTCGGTGGCTCAGCCTGTAATCCCGTGCCTTTGGGAGGCTGAGGTGAGTGGATTGCCTGAGCCCGCGGGTTCAAGACCCGCCTGGGCAGAGAGACCTCATCTCTACAATAAATCAAAAAATCAGCCAGGCATGGTAGCGCCTGCCTGTAATTCCAGCTCCTCGGAAGGCTGAGGCGGAAGGATCGCCGGAGCCCAGCAAGTCGAGGCTGCGGTGGCCGGGAGCAGCCACTGCACTCCAGTCTGGGCGACAGAGTGAGACTCCAACTTAAAAAGAAAAAGTTCCAGTGCTTTTTACTATTTTGAACATCTCTGGTTTAAGAACACTATTATATAGCAATAGTTTAATAATCATAATTAATTCTTTACTTTGTTTTACCTTATGTTTTAATTAAGCTCCCGAAAGGCAGGGAGCAATGTATTTTCAAAACTCTCTTCTATGTCATGCTGTCTTAAGTACAATTTACCAACCCTGTCATACTTCTTCATGACTCTACACTATAGTTTACAAACTCAAAACCCTACAACGGCAAGGTGGGTAACATATATGAAGAAAGCCAAGTGTAAATCAAGTGGAAAATGGGAGACAGTGACAGACTGGAGTCCTAAAGTGCTCTTCTAAAGATGGCAGCCACTACTTCCATCTAGCCAGTTGCTGTCATATAAAATGTCCAGTGTCTCCAGATCTTCCAATTAGTCAAAAGATGCCAGGATTTCATTTTTATGTAAAGTTAATGTTGGCAACTAATGCAATTAAAAATAATAAAACACTATAAAAGCCAAAAAAATATATCACTGAAGTTGAACACAGCTGAACAATGCTAGCAGGTACACTGTGGCTGATGCGTTCCTAGAACACTTACGTAGTAGGAGAAGCCTTAACTATTAGGGGCCAGCCCTCCAAAAAATAATTTCGGGTTTTTGGGAGGTTCCCCCCTGTAGCTATCACTCTCTCTGTGGTTAGACATACGGGATAAACAAGGTAAAAACAGGACCAATTCCCATGGCTATTTAGGAGCAAAACTTGTCCCCTGTTAGCTATTTTCTATAGAAATTTACAAGGAGAATTGATTTACAATGGAATTAACAGTAATAGCAGCAGACACTAATGAATCAATCTGTATAAAGCACTCCACTTGCCTCAAGTAAACTATTCCTCATCGTTCACAGTGGTAATTTTTGTAGTTTAAAAAATATTATCTAGTGCTTTGAAATTTAATCCCACATGAGCAGCATGAGTCTCTGCTGTACTAGGACTTCCTCATTTAGCATTTTTTAAACCTCCCAAATCTGGGCATATACACTGTAAATTTTTTTTTAATGATATTGGAACCTATGTGGTGTCATAATATATTCTATTATTGCATGTGAAAAGAAGAATTATTTTCAGGCAAACTTTATTGAGCTTTAGACTCTGGCTTGGAGACTTAAAAGAGGAAGAAACAATTTCTTTAAATGATTCTCTATTAAAGGAAAGAGACAACAAGGGAGTCACAAAATGTTCAACACTTGCTATCAACACTCTTGAAGTATACCGGAAAACAGTAAAATCTCCAGGAAAGAGTAGTAAGGTGTTCACACCTACACTATCAAGTGTTTCTAGTGAGGGCGCCTTCTTTTCCTTATACCAGGTGATGCTCCCTTCCCTGGTGTTGCAGCAAAGAGGCATCTACCTGCTCCGTCCACAGCCTGGCAGAACCAAAGACAAGCCCAAGCAGTTTTGATGCCCGATTGCAAATCTCCCCACAGAGTCTGAGAAATGACTGAACTTGGCCCAGCCCTGGTGCAAATGAGAACAAAGTAAGCATCTTTACTGGAGTTGGGGCTGGTCTTTAAAATTTATAGTCACACATACGGCTCGACAAACAGTCCAAATCACTTTTGGCTCTGGGAAACTTGCTAATGCTTGTTGTAGACTAGGTGTGAATTCCTTCTTTCCCTTTTCCCTTTAATTCTACATTCACACATTTCCTGGGGAAACTCTAGTGCCTTCTAGTGCAGGCATTTCTACCACTTGAATGCATTAAGGTAGACAGAGAAGAGTATTTCATGTTTTCATTTCCCCAATCCTCACTGCCAACATCCATTCCTACCATGACAACCCCCAGGGAGCAGTGGAAAGAGGAATCTCTGGAAAGACGTGTCTATGAAGTGAATTATGATCCTTGGTCAAAGCCATGAGGCAAAAGAGATTGTTAGCTTGGTCAAACTGAGAGCTGGGGAACTTAGCCCTACTTCCTCTTTTGAACTCAGCAAGGAGATGACCTTCAAGGTGACCAGGACACCCTTACACCAACCCAGGACGGTTCCATCAGAATAAAAGCAGCTATGTGTGAGGCCACAGTTCATATCCCTTGAGACTTCCCAGGCTCCTGGACAGGGAAGAGGAGGTATTCAGAGGTCCATGTCCCCTGCAGAAGGACATGAAAAGCAGCTGATAGAGCTCATCAGGTGGTTATGAGGGGTGCTGCCATGGATGAGAGACAGAAGATCATCTCAAGCCAGGGAAGATGACCAAATAGGTGCTACAGTCATACCCCAGCAGGATTCGCGGTGCCACGAGGAACTAAGGGAGGCCAAGCTGGTGAGGAGAAACAGTCTCAGACCTTAGCTAGAGATGTCACTAAAACTTCTCATGACGAAGCAGATAAGAGCCATCACCATGGAGTCAAGAGGCGCCAGAGGACAATACAAGACCCGTGCTGCCATGGAGAACAACAGGGAGGGGAATAAGGAAATCTCACTATAACCTTTTAATTTTTTTTGAAGTGAATTACCTAAAAAGAATGTCTAAATTATTAGACGGGGTTAAGTTTCATGAATTGGATGACCAGCCCTAGGTTTTAGCTTTTCACTTCTAATCCCAACAGCACCTCTTTTTTTTTTTTTTTTTACAGGGAATGTATGAGTGTAGGGGTTAAGGGAAAAGGGGGAGAAAGAAATCTGCACCAAGTATACAGCAAGCAGTAGTAAACAGCCCAGAGTCAAAAGTCACACACAGAAGTGGCTTAGGCGGTTCATCAAGCCGTATGTGACTATAAATTTTAATAACCAGCTCCATAAAGATGCTCATTTTGTTCTCATTAGTTTTTCTTCCTCCCTCCCTCCCTCTCTCAGTCTCTCTCTCTCCTCTCTCTGTCTCCCTCTCTCTCTCTCTCTCTCTCTCTCTCTCACACACACACACACACACACACACACACACACACACACACACACACACACACAGAGCTCCATTACAAATACAGACCCATCAGGGTGAAGTTCATGAAGTAGATCAGATCAGATCATGCATAGAAAGTAAAGAAGCACACATTGGAGTGTGCTTTGCATAAATGACTGATGCTGCTTTGCATAAATGACTGATGCTGCTACATGCACAGCATTGAGTGACTCCTCGGTGACAAGCAGGGAGCATGGGAATCAGGGATAGATATGATGCAATACTGGCTCTCAAGGCACCCACACCTGGTATGGAAGGCAAATCCTGCGACAAAGCTATACATAAATATTATTCAAGCATAGAGAAGAGGAAAATTACTCCCAGTTATGAGGAGACAAGGCTTCACAGGTATTGACATGTGAGTGAAGTTCAATAGCTCAATTTAACAAATATTTCATGGGTGCTGGTAATAAACCTGCTTCTGAACTGGATGTATGCATCTTAAGAGTAAAGTCAGGTAGGCGAGGCAGATGCAAACAGATAAATTCCATATAATACATTGTCTTACAATCGACTGTGCATTGACCAATATAGAAGAATTCATTAAGTTTGAGCTTGTCAGCATCAATTCCTAAAAAATGCCAACAAATTCAAAGCTGAAAACAATCAGTGGCAAGGTTTATTGGATCCTTCTACTTACTGCTTAGGAGTAAAGGGTGCTTTAGAAGGGCCATTACAAGAAGGGGGTAGGGCAAGGAGGTTGATATGGTCAAGTGATTTCCTGAACCTTTTCTTTTCAGATTTGGGAATATAGTACCTTTGGATTCATGGAAGAAGAAAGTAAATATGAGTCCAAGATACTGTTTCTATTTCCTTAGAGTATAGTGTACCTGCCAGCCAACAGTTCTGTGTCCCTAGCCAGAGAGGAGGAAAGAACCATGCATATAACCCGAGATGGAAGGAGGAGGCTGAGCAGCTGCTCACAGAGAGTACTGAAGACCCTCCCAGGAGGATGAACAATCAACCTCTAGCATCTACTGGGTGGGAGAGTACCTCCCACCTGAGATGGCTTCCAGTGGGCAGCAGTAGACACTGCCTCAGACAGAGAAGAATGTCAAGGGAGGAAAGCAAAAGTGAGGAAGATTTTTTTTAATTTAAGTTTCCCCCACTCCAAAATGTGGTCTGTAAGGAAGAGAAGGAATTCATAAAGAACCGAAACAGGCATGAGTCAATGTGCAGGTCTTTATAGTGCTTGCTGTTTTTCCATCCTGTCTGAATCTCAAAAGTAGAGGGACAATGTGGGGTGGAAGGACCACCCCTGCCATGGATTTGTTGTTGATTATTTCAAACAGCTTACATATCACTGGGACAAAGCAATCAGATCACTCCATAGGGATGATTACAAAGGCATAAAGAAAGATGCTAAAGGCTGCATGGGCACCCCTCAAGATAAAATGTCCTATCAGCCAAGATGTACATATGCTAGATAAGCAGGTGTTCTGGGCACCACTGTTGTGTTGAGGTCTCTGCAAGAAAGGTGGAGGATGTCTCCTCCTGGACTACAGGAAAGAATGTAGGGGTGGAAATGTGACCTGGACAGAAAATGATGGAAGTTGGGCAGACATAGGAAACTAGATCACCAAACTACTTGATTGTATTACCAGAAAGAAAGACTCCCATTTTTAGGGCTTGTCTCTGAATCTGTATGCTCTTACTATCGCCTTTGGTCCATTTGGTAAGGATTTATCCCCACCACTGTTGTTTAAGACTGAGAGTGGCTAACCTTGTTGAATATACTCCCCAGAACGTTTTCCTTGAGGTATATTCACCTCCAGTCAGTCAAGAGGCACTGATAAAAGATAAGAAGGGGAAAAAAGATAGAGAACATCTTTAGAAAGTAAGATACTGGTGATAATACTAGCATTGTTCTAAAGCCAGTGCAATGATTCCCAAAGCCAATACTGCATTCTAATTTTCTGTAAAAAATACAGAAACTCAGGCCTGACTTTAGACCAGAGTGTGCAGTGGCATAGTAATGCTGATCATTCTGACTCTGTGGGGTGTGAGTAATATTTTCAGCCAAATTTTCAGTATAATTAAGCTACCTTATTGTGACTTGAAGTATCTCGATCAGTACTTTCTAAACTGTACGCCATATAACAATTGCCCCCACAGAATGTTAACAGGCATTGCTAAAGAAAAGTTTTCTGTGCACAAATGTTTGGGAGACTACACTCTCTACGATGAGGCCACTGTGTACATCACTTCCCTGCTAGATCTGACAAAGTCTTGTGTATTTCTTTGTAAATCCCCCAGGATTAGAAGGTTTTATTGCATGGGACTTGGGGAGTGCTGCTCTGGAGCAGAGCACTGCCACAGGGCTCTACTTGCCTGGATACGCAGGTGCAGTGAGTAACGTCAAGGCTTCCACAGAGCTAAAGGTTAAATAATAATTGTAACTTTAAAACAAGAGAGTTTTTTACCTGTACGGTGAACATCTGTATACCTAACCCTGAATTGTACCCCACATCTTTAAATTATAAATAAATAAATACAAATAAAATAAAAAAGACTCCCCTCCCCTTTTTACATAAGGAAAGTGTACTATTACAAATTAAGATACAAAGCCAAGGAACAGAAAACATATAAGACTATATACTCATGGAGGTAAGATAGTAAACTACTACATGTAGCTATCCCTAAAACCAGTTTTTCTATTTTATGAACATTTCATCTACTTCCTGAGTTTTCTTTCTTTTATAATTTTATAGCATTATTACACTATGAACCTATGATCTCATAAGTTGAATAGAACTGATCAGTTCAGATACTTTGACATACTTCATTTTTACCTCTGCAGTGATGAAAGAATAAGCTTAAACATCTTTTCCCTTTGTCTCTGAATACTACCTTCCTCTAATATTGCTTTCTTTCTCTGTCTGAACATTCTCTGATGACAAGCTAACTTAATGAGTAAGGACAAATGAGCATATCATTATGATGGCCAAACCTCAAAGGTACTGTTATGTATTTGGATATCGTCCCTGAATAAAGGGCAGACCCACCATAACCTATTAATTCCTCTACATTTACATGCTTTTGATTAGAAGAATTTCTGGTCAAGACTAGAAATAAACTGAAGAATATTGATTTTTTACTTCTGTCCTTAATAGTAGTCAGAAAACCAGTTATAAGTTGCTTAACCAACATGGAGCATTCTCAATTACAATGCTGGTGTGTAATTTTTCTCAGGTTTTATTTAACACTTTCCCTAACATTCTTCTAAATAACAAAGAGTCTGGTTTTTTGCACTTTTTTCTTTTTTATTATGACACATTAAAATGTGAGATGAAAATAAAGTTTTATTTAACTCAGGCTCTTTTAAAAGTATCAGAGACGAGAACAAATGAAATAAGTATTTCACAAATAATAATTATACCTGTCATTAGCATTGCTTTTCATTGTCTCCTACAAATTTTCTAAAATTTAAAAAATTTAGCTTTATTTGTATTTTAAAAAGAATCTATGGCCATTATGGGAAATATATAAAATACATATTAGAAAATAAAACCAAAAAAATCACATAAGAGTATACCACCTAAGGATAACAATTACTAATATATATTCTAATTTTTGCTATCATAAACCATATTAAAATAAAAATTTTTATAACTAAATTTTTGTGTTACCTCTTTAAACATCTAAAAATTTATAGCAGTCTCTTCTTTTTTCACCAGTAGAACATGAGCACGGCTACTTCTCCAAGCAATTACAAAAACCTGGTAAGATTGTTTGGAAGGCACTGAAGTATATTCACACAAATATTTATATTTTGTCTCTTTTTTTGTAGTCCTTGGATTTTCAATGAAAATTTTAGAAAGGACAGAAAATAAAGGATTTGCAAGAAGATAACCTTCTTTAACAAGAATGGCTACCTCTATCAAGGGTTTCAGCTGGAGGAGGTTATCTCATTTCTAATTTTTTTTTTAAAAAGAGTAAAGGCATCACTTTCTATCCTCCCTACTTCTCTGTCTGGCAGCTCTGAAGCTTTCCATCATTCATGCAGCCTGGTGTGCTATCAATGCCCTTACACAGAGCATAGCTTCTAGTTCTAGTCCTTACCACGAACACAGACAGTCTCATTTATGCTAGTCAGTCTTGCCTGTAGGTAACAGTACAGTGAAAACTGGCAACTGATAGTGTCATCTCCAAGAGATTACAAAATGGCTAGTTATTAACAAAAGTATAGTTTTAAAAAACATCACAGATTTTATGTCACATGTGAGAAGTATTGAGACCAAGAGAGACAAAAGAGACAAGGTGAAAGAAAGGGAGTTAGAATGGGTAGCAGAGAAGGAGAGAAACAGGGAGAGAGAGTGCTGAGAAAAATACATAAACTCTTAGAATGAGCATTCTTGTGTTTCACTCAATAAGAGCAAGGAAGTAGGTTATTCTATTACCTATTTCATTTTACCCAAAGGCTTCCATTAGATTACATTGACTCTTGAATGCATTCATCATTACTGTCTCATCCTGAGGCAGTAGTTGTCAAGTAGGGACAATTCTATCTCCTACAGGAAATTAGCAATGTCTGGAGACATTTTGGTTGTAATAACCAAACATTTTGGAAGGTACTACTTGCACCTAGTAGGTAGAAGCCAGAGATGCTGCTAAACATCCTGTAATGCACAAGACAGTCCCTACAGCAAAACTTTATCCAGCTCAAAATGCCAATTATGCCAGGAAACCTCAGTTCTCACTGGAGAAAAGCAACACCATTGGGTATCTTTCTCTTTAGTTAAAACACAGACACACACATGGTAGCACATTCCTGTGGTTCCAGCTACAAGGAAGGCTGAGGCGGAAGGATTGCTTGAGCCCAATAGGTGAAGGCTGTGGTGGCCATGAGCACCACTGCACTCCAGCCTGGGCAACGGAGTGAGACTCTGACTCAAAACAAAAGAAAAACAGAATAGGCAAAATCTCTAAGAGACCACAGATACTCTCTACTTTATGTCTAATTATCTGACATGCATATATCAAATTTTATTTCATATTCTCTCTTATCACACTACTTAAAAACCCACTTGCATTAAACATCTGTTGCATAAATTCTATATATGTAGAAAATTCTCTTATCAAATGTTTATTTCTCTTTATCTGAAAAATGCCGTTCTTAAAGGTACATCTTCTGGGAAATAAGAAAAAGAACTACATAGCATTTATTAGCTTTCTTTTCCTGGTTATTTCTTTATTGTAGTATATAATCTTTTATGGGAAATTGTGAAAGTATTACCAAAAGATTAAGTCATAGGTGGTTCATCTTCTGTATTAATGGTAAACTAAATTTTACTATATAAACATGATAACTATCAATTAATAAATATGTAAATAAAACAACTGTCAGATATATAATAGGTGTTCAACATTCTACATAATATTTATGTGAAGGAGACAAAATCACAGATACATACATAAACACACACACACACGGGGCAACCCAAAAAAGTCAGAATTATCTTTTGGAGGGCAGGTTACTTATAGTACACTTGGAATTTGTTCCTTTACATCAAACAGCCAATCAACGTTTTTATCTGGAATTTTGAGAAGGTTACATCATGATTTGCAGAAGAAACACTGCAAATTGTGGCAAACAGGTAACAGGTTCTTCTACCATGACAGCACACCAGCCCATGCTGCACCGAGTGTTCGGCTGTTTTTGACCAAAAACAGTCGTTTTTGACCATAGAGGTCATTGATGACCTCCATGCCCCCTCCCCCTTATTCACCTGATCTCACCCCAAGTAACTTCTTTTGTTTCCTCAGATGAAAAAAAAAGTCCTCAAAAAGAAATGCTTTGTTGATGTGGAAGCAAAACAAAAAAAAAACGGCAGAAGCATTTAAAGGCATCAAAATTAAGCCAGGCTCACGCCTATAATCCCTGCAATTTGGGAGACTGAGGTGAGAGGATTGCCTGAGCCAGACCAGCCTGGGCAATTTGGCGAGACCTCATCTCTACAATAAATCAAAAATTAGCCGGGCATGGTGACACATGCCTGTAGTTCCAGCTACTTGGAAGGTTGAGGCAGAAGGATCACCTGAGCTCAGCAGGTTGAGGCTGAGGTGACTGGGAGCGTGCCACTGCACTCCAGCCTTGGTGACAGAGTGAGACTCTGACTCAAAAAAATAAAAATAAAAATAAAAGGCATCAAAACTGATAAGCCCCAAAACTGATTTGAACAATGAGAAAAGTGTCTATATATATGATTGCATCAGCCGGGCTCGGTGGCTCAACCTGTAGTCTCGCGCCTTTGGGAGGCTGTGGTGAGTGGATTGCCTGAGCCTGCGGGTTCGAGACCCGCCTGGGCAGCAAGACCTCATCTCTACAATAAATCAAAAAATCAGCCGGGCATGGTAGCGCATGCCTGTAATTCCAGCTACTCGGAAGGCGGAGGCGGTAGGATTGCTGGAGCCCAGCAGGCGAGGCTGTGGTGGCCGGGAGCGGCCACTGCACTCCAGTCTGGGCGACTGAGTGAGACTCCAACTCAAAAAAAAAAAAAAAAAGTGATTGCATGAAACAGAGAGTACATTGAAGGTGTCTTAAGTTTAAACATGCAAGAATAAATACACTTTTTGAAATAAATAAATTCTGGTTTTTATTGGGTCTCCCCTCATATACATACATGTATGTGTACGTATATATATATAATATATTGCTGATATATCATAGGAAAATAATAGTGTCACCTATGGAACCCTATTAACATCCTAGAATTTTCTGTCTCAGGATCTGACTTTCAGCTTTAAAAATTAAAAAATTAAATTTTTCTGTGATTCCACTGTTTAACAAGTATTTAAGATTCACCTTACAAAGAATAGTACAATATTTTCAAATCTATTAATATAATGTACCAAATAAATAAGTCACAAGAGAAAATCGATATGATTTTTTGATAGATACTAAAAGGAAATCTGATAAAGTTCAATATTTTTCCTTATTTAAAGCTTCTGCAAAGCCAAAGAAACCATCAAGAGAGCAGGGAGACAGCCTACAGACTGGGAAAAAGTATTTGCCAACTCTAGGTCTGACAAAGGCTTAACATCCTGAATCTACAAGGAACTGAAATGTACTGAAAAGAGGAAAACAAACAACCCCATTATAAAATGGGCAAAAGATATGAGCAGACACTTCACAAAAGAAGACATTCGAGAAGCCAACAAACACATGAAGAAATGCTCAACCTCACTAATCATCAGGGAGATGCAAATCAAAACCACACTGAGATACCACCTAACTCCAGTCAGAATGGCAATTATCAACAACTCAAAAAATAACAGCTGCTGGAGAGGGTGTGGTGAAAAGGGAACACTTCTACACTGTTGGTGGGAGTGTAAACTAGTGCAACCTCTGTGGAAAGCAGTGTGGGGATTCCTAAAAGCTCTAAAAATTGACCTTCCATATGACCCTGCAATCCCCCTACTGGGAATATACCCTGAAGAACACAAATCACTCTATAAAAAAGATACCTGCACACGTATGTTTATCGCAGCGTTGTTCACAATAGCAAGAACCTGGAAACAACCATGCTGCCCATCAAAAGAGGACTGGATTAAAAAAATGTGGTACATATACACGATGGAATACTACGCAGCCATAAAAAAGAACAAAATCATGAATTTCGCTGCAACCTGGATGGAACTAGAGTCTATAATACTGAGTGACCTCTCACAAAAACAAAAATCCGAATATCACATGTTCTCACTCATATAATGGACCTTGAACATCCAATGCAATACTATGAGAAAATGACGGATGGTACTGGGAAACTATGGGGGGGAGGGGGATGGGATTAACAGTAGCAAATATCTGTCTGGGGCTGGGAAAACACTTCTTATCTACAGGGTGCCTGAATGAAACGTAATTGTACACCTAACCCTTAACTGCACCCCACAAAACCATAATAAAAAATACTGATTAATTATTTAAAAAAATAAAAAATAAAAAAATAAAAAAGAAACTTATTTTTAAAAAATACATAGTAAACTAGTAATTTAATGACTGTTTTAAATTATAAAGAATACATATTTGGAAACAGTAGCAAAGATTATATTTACTAAACAAACACTAAAAGGATTCCATTAAAGACTGGAATTAAAAAAGAATGCTCTTTGATAGCATTATTTAGGAAAAACTAGTTAGAAGTTGTAGTCAATGAAATAAAACAAGAAAAAAAAATGGAGGTATAAGAAATGAAAGATTATATAAACAATTTCATTACTTTTAGAAGATGGAAAATAAAATAAAACTAATTTTAAAAAAATTAGAGTTTATAGAGAAACACGATATAGTAACTGGCTACAAAATAAATATACAAAAAACCTCACTGAATGTTCAATGACATATTTAAAAATATAAAGAAAAATAACTCAGTCAAGTAGATATAGTAATAAATACAAAAAGAAATTATCTGCTTTCATATGAAACAAACTGAAATCCCAATAAGTGATATAAAATAAATACTGAATAAATTGAGACTCACATCATATTTCTAGATAGAAAGCTTACTATTTTAAAGATATAAATTCAACAAAAATGTAATGTTATAGTTTGCCTTATCAGCTATAAAAATATAAAGTTTGAAAATAAAAACAATACAGCACTATTACCAATATAGAGATATAATAGAATAAATAGAATTTCCAGGAAATAGAATAAATAGAATTTCCAAGAAAAAATACAAAGGGGATTGGCAATTGAGGGAAACTGCTAGGGGAGGGAGGCGCATACCTCATCAACAAGTGTACCTGTATGATCAATGTTTATATACCTAATCCTGAATTGTACCCCACATCTTTAGAATAAAAATTTTTTTAAAAGCTAATTCATACAAAGTAAATTAAGACAGATGCATTTTCACATTTTGCATCAAAATAGTTTCCAAATTGACTAAAAATTTAAATGTAAAAAATAACCTCATGCAAATAAACAAAATAAGTGTAAAGTATACAGTGTATTTGTATAACCTGATAGTGAAAAAAAGGCTTCTTCAAGCATGGCATCAAGCTTGCAAGCATAAAATGAACAGACAATAGACCAAACAAATAAAAACTTATAATTGAAAAAGATTTAAAATTGTATTATGAAATGAGAAAAATCTATTTACAACATATAATAACAAAGGATTATTTTAAAAGACGTTTTAAGTCAATAAAAACACAAACATGCTTTTTAGGGAAAATATGCAAATAAAATGAACAAAAGCAATTCACACACACACACACACACACACACACACACACACACACAAAACCCCATAAATGTTCAATAAGACTAGAAAAAGTGAAAAACCTCAAACATGCAATTAAAATTGAACTGGGATTCCATGTTATTTACTAAAATTGGCTAGAATCATAAACAATAATAAAACTTAGCTCTGAGAAACACGGGAGAAAATGTTTGCTTTCATGAATTGCTGATGGGTCTATAAATTAGTATGATCTTAGTGAGCAATTTGTTAATTTTTGTCAGAAACTGGAAAAAGGCATTCTTTGATTTAAACAATTTTCTTCTAGGTATTCATCCTAATAAAATAAATAAGGATATTATAAAATATTTACCTACAAAGATGTTCATCAGATCGGGTGTGGTGGCTTATGCCTGTAATCCCAGCCCTTTGGGAGGTCAAGGTTGGAGAATCACTTGAGCCAGGAGTTCAAGACCAGCCTGGGCAACATAGCTACATCTCCTCTCTACAAAAAAATACAAAAATTAGCCAGACATGGTCGCATGAACCTGTAGTCCCACATATTTGGAAGGCTGAGGTAGAAAGAATCACCTGAGCTCAGGAGACTGACGTTGCAGTAAGCCATGATTCTGTCACTGCATTCTAACCTGGGTTACAGAGTGAAACTTAAACTCAAAAAAAGATGTTTATCACTGGGCTGCTCATGACAACAAAAATGGAAAACAACAGTTTCCACTAATAGGACATCAATTAAAAACACTGTTGTAACATTACACAATGGAAAAATCTTTAGTTTTTATAGTTATGTGTTATAACCATAACACATGTAATTTAAAATTACATAATACACAGTATAATTATTTAAAATATTGATGAAAGTAAAGATGTTCATTACATATTAAGTGAAATGAATTGATGGAATCCACATAATAGATCTTTGTTAGCTTTCCTGAAACAAATGATGAAATTATCAAACAAGTTTGTCTTACTTATGAAATGAGAATGTGATGATACATATTGAAATATTTCATAACTTTCATATTTTATTTGAACAAATAAACTTCACACACTAATGTGTAGTAAAGAAAACTATATTAATCTTTCTTAAGGAATTAATAATTTACTAGAATTAAGGCACACTGATCTCTATGAAACCATTCAATTTCTAATGTAAATATTAAAAACTTTCCAAGAAAAAGAAATTTTATGAAAGAAAAAGTAAATGTTGCAAATATGAGGGTCATGAGATACAACAAAGAAATAACTTTAAAATGCTAAATTAAATCTTGTCATAGAAAATAGAAAAATATCTAAAGACATATGCAATGATCAAAACTTTTAATAAATTGTAATTTATTTTCTTATAGACACACTAGAGATATGCTGTTTTTACAAAAATTCCAGGAAAAAAAGGAAATCTTTATAAACGTATGAACGCAGCTGATAAATTAATTCAATTGCTAAAAAATTCTTTAAAAAAAACAACTTTTCATACAGCAGTACTCCAACGAATTGTAAATGTCACTCAAATGCCACAAGGTCAGATTCTTGATCAATTCCTACATTAATACTTATTTATAACCTCTGCACGTTTGAGCACTATATATTCTAGTTAGCCTTGAATGATGCAATAAGTTAAGAATTTCAATATCAGGATAGTCCATTCTTTTGCCAAAGTTTCAAAGAGAGAAGCCTGAAATGGGAAGACTGTTTCCTTAAAGGAGACTTCTCCAAAGTTGACAAATCTTTGCCTGAGTCAAACAGGATAATACTTGGTCCGATCCACTTATTAATGCAATCTAATTATGCTTCATAGCTGCCTATGAAATATCTAGGAAATTACATTTACAACTTTAATCAAAGGACCAACATAAATGTTTATTTAATAGTCAGTTCTTTGGTTATCTCTATTCTTGAGATAAATAAAACTGAGACAAGATGGGAATACGTAAGTAGAGCAATGAATGTAGGATCATAAGAAAATTCAAATTGAGTAAAGATTTCTTAGTATTGTGAGTAATCTTCCTAGTGTACAAACAAGGAAATGCTTGTCCTTTCAGTACCATACCAACCCAAGACAGAAGCTGAATCCAGCCTGAATTGACACAGAATTGGGCAATAGAAAGATAAAACATTTTAACTCTTGGTTTGGTTCCCATTAGGGATAACAATGAATCTGCATTTGGAGACATTGCTCTTACAATAAGAAATCTGCAAGCAAAGCACCAAAGACAAAAAATTCTATTTGCAATTTTTAAAATTTCTCTTAAATTTAAGGTCCCCTCAGGATAGGCTGATAGAGTTGCTCTCAGCGTGGATCAGCTTAAAACAAAACAAAACAAAAATGAAATTTAAGGTCCTATGACAACTGTTAATTTTGCAGACTCTTCAGATTCTCTTGAATCTAAAGAGTCTAAAAAATCTAAGTTCAGACATTTAAATATGGAGCAAGCAAGTTTTATGTATAATTATTATCCTACTGATCTCCACTAAGGGCTACTTCCAACCTGCTATCGAAATGGCTATAGATAACTGAGAAATTTTTTTCCAACATATATAGACTTTCCATCATTTCTCTGAAAAAGAACCACTCAATACAGATCTCATTAAAACTCCCACCTCAAGGCAGTGAGTAAAATTAATTATGCATCCTGTTCTCTATGTTTCATGCCTATAACTGATTAATTGGCTTGTGGAAAAAAGGTGTAGATTCTCCGTCACTAACTATCTTTATTGAGGAAATGATTTTTATCATCATGAATTAAGAGCATCTTAACCAGGAGCTGAATGTATTACCTAATTATTATTCAATAGAATAATTTTCTATTATTCAATAGAAAAACTTGGTACACTATGCTAGATTTTTTATTAAATTTTTAATATATTAGCTGTACATACTTACCATAGGCTAGATACTATATTAGACACTGTGGAGAATAACAGATGAATCTGACGTGGACTTGGTCTCATATTGCTCACAGCTTAATAATAAGAGTTTGCTACAAAATATCAAATGATTAGTTCCATTAAACATTTGAGGATTGTCAATGTGCCTATATATTACTTTAGACCCAAGGAATCAAAAGCAATAGGTCACAAATTGGCAATATTATATTTGGTTTCATTTATAAGAGAAAACATCTGTATTGTTCTAGATTCTTATGGAACGTCTCGATTTTTATAGATTAGTTAAGCATTGTCAATATAATATATAATCAGATATCAGTAGACTAGGACTTTGTTATCTTGACTCCTTGAAAAACAAAACACTGAATAAAAATAAAATGTTGTGCTATCTTTTTTAGAAAATGTTTAGAGATGAAAATGTTTATTTTTAAAAATTATACCTTTTCTTGCAAAATCATCCCAAGTAAGAATCGGTAAACAAGAAAAAATTTCCCACTTCAAAGGACAATGGGAAGTATGTAACTTAATGTATAATATTTTTGTCCTCTTTTCTAGCACTTGTGGTTGAAATTTCCTTTATATTGCTATGATCACAGTAGACACTGAACAAACATGCTAGATGAATAATAAACACCAAGCCAAGCATCCTATCCTCTATAATTTATTTTAGAGTAAACCAAGAATTTTGCACTAAATACAATTTTTCTTGTGCTAAAATGTAATACAAAATTGGTCACTATCAGTTTCTCCCAAAATCTTCATGCTTGAAGCCATTATATAACCATAACCTTCTCTTTGTGTTAAACATTCCTGAGTCATCTCCTCACAAACACCCACATTTAACACCTTAAATCATCTCACTTATTCTTACAGGATGCTTCCAGTTTCTCCAGGCTCTTTTCAAAGTGTTAGTATCATGAGAGTCTAATTAGTTATTATCTCTCAAATGTCAATGTCTCTTAATAATTCCCAAAAGCATGTTAGATTTTTGTATACAGTAGAAGGACTGGGCAGAAGCTTACACTCCAACTATGGTCAGCCTATGATTCCATGTCTTTTCCCTTCCTTTAAATAAATTAACTATTGAGTAAAAGACATTTTCTTTTGGTTGATATTGATGGAGAAAGATATTTAGATCAGAAATCCCCATGTTTCTCACCAAGCATACCATTGAGTCAACAGGATTTGTTGGTGCCAAGTCCATGACAGGTGCTATAAGGGCTACAGAGAGAAAAGATGAAAGAACCTTCCAGTTGGGCGAAGGAGACAGACATTCACTCATTCAACAATGAGTGAATAAAACAAGGGATAGCCCAGCAGTCTAGCATGCAACCTTTGGAGTATAACACCTTCCATCCCCAAACCCGAATTTTTCATTTACTAGTTGTGTGACCTTGAAAAAGTATTAAAAATTTTCAACATTTTTATTTTTTCACTGTTAAAATAAGGATAAGAGTACCTACTTCATAGATACAGTGGTAATTCCATAAAATAATGTATGTATAGAAAGGATAACACCATATTCTTAAGCCCTCAGTAGCTGCTATGTGAGCAGGAATGTGTGTACATACTTTGTGCCAGGTACTCTGCTGGGTATATAAATAACTATGACACAAGGCTGAATGAAAGAGATAAACTGAAGAACAAGAATAGACCTTGAGAATGAGCCAACCATCTCCTGCTATGTAGAGTGTACGTGAATGCGTGTATGTATATATGTTTTGTGTGTACATGTCTTACCTCAGAGTCAGAACTAATTTCAAAGACTGGGAAGTTCTGAGCCTATAGGTAGAAGAAAGATAAATTTCCTTGTTTAAAGATGCAAAGAACAAAAGTGTGGCATATAAGATATATTACATAAAAGTCAAGCCTCATCCTCTGCATTCCTGTGCACGATTTCTTCCTTCCCATATCATGCAGGCTTCCATAGATAGGGTCAACTCACTTATAATTCACTCTATACAAAGACGATCACTGAGAAAAATCAGCAAGCATAAAAGGTTTTTAGTAAATTAGAACATGTAAAACTTTAAGAGAAGCAAGTGCTGCCTAAGTCCCATTCTATGGACCATGAACCTAACAAAAAGGGTTATATGAACTACTATAAGGTTGTTCTGTCTGTGAACAAGGATGTGAATGTAATTACATGCCCCACAAATGACTATGGTAAGTGTCCTGTTGTTAGGATAATAGTTTTTATGCATTTATTTATAATTTTATATTCTTCTCTTTCATTTCATTTTTTGTTGAAAATTAATGTTCTGTAACTCATTGGCAGGCAATTTATTTTAGGGTGAAAAGTAATTTAATAAAAAAAGTAAGATCTGTGAATATGAAAAAAATATTCCAAAGATATAAGCAGATTTATTATATATAACTGGAAAATATATCTCTTATATGAAGGCAGTCATAAAGTGAGTTAACTTCTCTTTGCAAAATTTCCCTGGGAATATACTTGTACAGAGTCAACTACTATCAATGCCAGAAATCATTTGGGAACAGGTGAAAATTACTCATACAAGTAGTATTTACATGCCACCAAATAAGTGAAGCAAAATAAAACCTTATAAGAGAAATCAATGAGGGCATTGAAAACAAAAAGGGGAGGACAATGGGAGAGATATATGTAAAACACTAAAGACAAAGATAAAATCAGTACAGTATTCACACAATGATTGAAAAACAGGACATTTATTCTCTTGATTTTACTGAACAATTTTCAGTAGGGAAATCTCAAAGAAAGTGATTCAATCATTTGTAATACTGCTCTATAACCTACAAATTGTTCCTCGGGATCTTTAAATGGTAGAGTAAATATTGTTTTCTTTTTAAAACTGTTGCCTCTTGATAGAACAGTTCCTCTTTTATCACATCATTAATCTCAATGCCAAGTTTGAAGGTGGTGCTAAAGTTCACTGTGTGGACAGTAGATGGCCAAAATGCCCCTCCACGGTTAAGGGTAGATAAGTACTCTCATTCCAGTGTCTACACTGCCCATGCCACCACTGCAGGGCACAGCAACGTATACTGTTATGGTCAGGTTGGAATGCCTTTATCAGTCACTGTACTATGCCAACATATATAAAGATAGAAAGTCAAGTCCATGATCTCAAGGAGTACATACTCTGACTTTGCGTGGATACCTTCATTTAGTTTTCAAAACAAAGCTATGAACTAGTTAAAGCTATTATTCCCATTTCACAGATGAGGACTCTGGTTGAAAGACTCTAACTTCCACAGGATCACACACCTAAAAAACGATGGCATTTGACTCCAGAGCTTATGTTTCTAATCATTACATCATCCAACAAAGTAATATGGATTGGATGAATTAATAAATGACTAAACAGATGCATATGGCATATTAACAAGAATGAAACAGCATGATCATATTTCTACTCAACCTTTCTAGTTTAAGATAGAATATTCTTTAATTTCAGTCTGTAAATTTCCCCAAATATAATTAGATCCAAAAGACCTGGCCTGGTATATGGACATGCCATTCAATAAACAAACAGAAGTGATAAGGAGAAATATTAATAACCAGAGCCTGTTTCCTCAAGATGTGGACATAGATAGTTATACATCTTAAGGCATAGTTTATAAATTGACCAAGTTAATCCAGAAATGAGTCTATTTTTTCATTTTATTAATTCTATCAAACCACTGTAATATTTTATCAATGAAGCCAAAATAATGTAATGATGTCAAAGTGCTATTAGAAAAGTAATAGTGGACCGGGCTTGGTGGCTCAGCCTGTAATCCCAGCACTTTGGGAGGCCGAGGCAAGTGGATTGCCTGAGCCCACGGGTTCGAGACCCGCCAGGGCAACTTGGTGAGCTCTCGTCTCTACAATACACCAAAAATTAGCCGGGTGCGGTAGTGCGCCTGTAGTTCCGGCTACTTGGAAGGTTAAGGTGAAAGGTTTGCTGGAGCACAGCAGGTCAAGGCTGCGGTGACCTAGAGCGTGACACTGTACTCCAGTCTGAGCGACAGAGTGAGACTCCAACTCAAAATAAAAAAAAAAAGAAAGAAAAAGAGAAAAAGAAAAGTAATAGTGGACCAAAATCCTGTGGCCATTCATTACTTATCCATAAAAATGTACAGTTTAAAATTTCTGTCAAACATTACTGTGATAATCTTTTTGATGTGTCAACATGGCTAGGTTATAGTTCCCAGTTATTCAGTCAAATACTAATCTAGGTGTTGATATGAATGTATTTTGTAGATATTATTAAGATACATAATCAGTTGACTTTAAATAAAGAAGAATTTCATAGACAATCTAAGTTGAAAGACCTTGAAGCAGAACTAAGGCTTCTCTAAAAAAGAATAAATTCTGCCTATGGACAATATCTTCAACCATGCTCAACAGTTCCAGAACACTCTTCCTGATGCCCCTCCCCTCATGCAGATTCCAGACTTACCTAGCCATCCCTCACAATTGAGTAAGCCTTTTCCTTGCAATAACTATCTTAATATCTATCTCTTACTGGCTCTGTTTTTCTGGTTGAATGCTGACTGATGCATTACTCTTGCACTCTTAAATGGCAAAGATTTGTGGTTATTCTAGTCATTTCATCAGATTCTACTCAAAAAGCACACAGGATTTGGAAGCAATATAAAACTCAGCACCAACTAGGACTTCCTGCCACCATTTTAATGAAAAATAATTTTAAAAAATAACAAAACCCAGATATGTGGATTTTTAATAAAGGCCCGGAACTCTTATTTATCTTTATAACTCCAGAAACTATCACACAGTAGGTACTCAACAAACACGGGAATGAATGAATAACTTGGTTCGGCTGGAGTCTTCTCAAGCTTTATCTCTCAAATTAATCACTGCATGTTTGGGTGCAAAGCACAGAAATATATACACATATTTATTTAATCCTTCTAAACTCTATGAAATAAATCATACTATATATTATCAATTCTAAGACTTAGCTATTTCCACAGTTTAATATCACTAAAAAATACATAGAATATCATAACTTATTTGGCACTGGTTTATCTCACTTGGTAGTTCATAAAATGAAGATATGCTTTACGTTTGACAGCATTTTGTTTTAATTGAAAGATAGTATTGTCGTCATCCCCATTTTTTTCATTTTTTAAAAATTATTTATTTATTTTGAGTTGAAGTCTCACTCAGTCGCCCAGACTGGAGTGTAGTGGCCGCTCCCGGCCACCGCAGCCTCACCTGCTGGGTTCCGGCGATCCTTCCACCTCAGCCTTCAGAGTAGCCAGAATTACAGGCATGTGCTACCACGCCCGGCTGATTTTTTGATTTATTGTAGAGATGAGGTCTCACTGCCCAGGCGGGTCTTGAACCCGTGGGCTCAGGCAATCCACTCACCTCAGCCTCCCAAAGGCGAGGGATTACAGGCTGAGCCACCGAGCTGGGCTCATCCCCATTTTTCAGATGAATTCCTGAACCACAGAGGCTAAGTTCACAAAGATAGGAAATGGCGAGCCAGGATTTGAACCCAGCCAGTCTGGCACTAGAGCAGGGCTTCTCAAAATTGGCACTATGAACATTTTGGATTAGCTCATCTTTTCTGTGGGAACTATCCTGTGCTATGTAGGATGTTTAACAATATCCCTGGCCTCTACTCTCCCCAATTTTTCAGCTTTACACAGTTCTTCAGGCAGTATTCTTTCTGCCTGCTTGGCAGGTTCCATTTCTTTTCATTTTGTTGATACTTTCAGTTTGGAAGGGACTGCTCTAGAGGTGCTGATGGCATTAGCTCTCCTGTCTCCCCACCTGTCGACCATAGGAAAGAACCTTCTTGGTTGAGCCGACCCTGTCCCCTTGGTGCCACCTTGTACCAGTTCTACCTCATGCCCCAGAAGACAGGTGACAGGCACTAACTACATGCTTGCTCCAGCTTTAGCCAAATGAGGAAACAAGCGGAGACTTTTCAAAAGTTGGTAGCACAGTGAAGCCCAGGAAAATAACAAATGTGATTTGACTGTAACATGCTCTGATGAGAGAACCCATCTGTTCTCAGGAGCCTGTTAGTTGAGAGACTGTGTATGTGGTGGATGAGTGCACGGCTTCTAGAGTCAAATGGCCTGGGTTTCAATCCCAGCTCTGCCTGCTGCTCAGTAACTATGTGAGCTTGAACTTCTTAATCATTCTCTGCCTCACTTTCCTCCACTGTCAAGGGAGAAAATAACGGCCCCATCTCATGCAATTAGTTTGAAGAATAAGTTTGCAAAATATTCAAAAGAAGGTCTGGCCCATGCAAACACTAGATAAGTGAATGTGATTATTAGTGACTCAATTTTTCAAAAACAATTGAGATGTACTTTTGGCTTAGCTTGATAGAGTGGTTTCCAATTTTTTAAGTTAATTTTCTAACAAAATAGGCTGCAATACTAGACCAAAAACCAGCAAAAAAATATGTAAGCAAATTATTTACATATATTCAAAACAGGACCTCATTTTAGATTTAGTTTACATATACATGCAAACTAGTAAAATTCCAGTGATTATAAAATTACCAGTTATTGTAACCACTCCTGAACATCCGATATTCTATATAATGGTACATATCTTCTGTTATAAAATAAATAGGTTTAGACATAAAACACTGATGTTAAATCTTAAAGTGCCTTCTGAATAAAAAAATAAAAAACATTAAATAAGGGCTGGGATATTTCAGTATTATCAGAATCCTTTACTGGAATTTAATCTTTTGAAAACTGAGAGAGGTCTAGATGGTATCTGTGGTGCTACCTGTGGTCTTTCTACCTGATGTGTAACGCCTAGGAACAGGACAGGCTCAAGGGGTCAAATAATCAAGTAACTTACCTCTGAGCTAATCCTGCAGAGTCCCTAACAATGATGAGTCACCATAACTGAGCAAACCTCATCCTGCTAGCTAGGCTCCAAAGAGAGTAGCAACTGCTGCTCATCTCCCTAACACCATTCCTGTATCACCTTCCCCAACACATCCTGGAACTCCACTTCTGTCCGTCATGTGAGATGTACAGCCAGCGAGACTTCCCCTTGGGTCCCTCTAGAATTATAAATCAATTTTACTTACTATGTGTCAGATGTGCATTATTTGAAAAACTGTCACCACAATCTTATGACTCAGGTACTTTTATAATGCCCATTTTACAAATGGAAAAACAGGCTGAGAGAAGGTAAGTAACTTTCCCCCAAGTCAATCGGAAAATCCGTGCTAATACGCTATTGTTTGTATCTCAATCCAGCCACTGAAATTCCTTGTTTACTTCTTTTAAAGTATGCTGTGTGTTGTCTATGCCTCCCAAGGAAGCCACATTGAGTTCATTCTCCCATTCCGCATTTGAGGACCACCACTCCATATCCTTCTATCCAAAGTGTTATAGGAGCCTCCATCTTGTCTTGGTTGAAGTTGGTGGTGATACATTCAAGGTGCTGTTATTATTCATCAAAAGTTAAATCCGGACCAGGCACAATGGCCCATGCCTGTAATCCAAGCACTTTGGGAGACCGAGATGGGAGGATTGCTTGAGCCCAGGAGTTCGAGACCAGCCTAGAAAATATAGCAAGACTTCATCTCTACAAAAAAAGCAGGGCATGGTGGCATATACCTGTAATCCCAGCTACCTAAGAGCTGAAGCAGAAGAATCACTTGAGCCCAGGAAGTTGAGGCTGCAGTAAGTTGTGATTATGCCACTACATTATAGTCTGGGCAATAGAATGAGACACCTTATATTAAAAAATAATTAAATCCACTGGTTCCAGAAAGCAAAGTATTACCCTATAGAGGCAGAAGAAATGTTAATAGCCCAAAAGATATATGTATACAGGTCACCATGATCAGTAAGGATAAAAGTCAATAAAACCTATTAATTCGGAAACATCAAATAAGAAGAGAGAACTTTCCCTCACTCAAATCAACCTCACAATCTCGCAGTCTTATTGCAATATAGTTATTAGCATAAACATTCAGATATTTTGACTTAATAGACAAACGTCTTTTCATTTGTGCAAAACCATACTTTTAAAATGAAATTTACTTGGGAGAGAAAGTGCTAGTTTTATATCATAGTGTATTAAAACACAGATAATAAAAATACGATTTTGGCCTATGGGACAGGGAGTTTGTTCTCTGTAATAGTGGAATGCAGCTGAGAAACCTGTTTTTAAGACAGACAACAGAGTTAACTGGCTAGAAATATGTGGGAAAAAAAGACTTTTTTTTTGTACACAGAAATGTGTTTAACAGGTAATAAATGAAGTTGATTGTATTTCACAGATTAGTACCCAAATATTTGCCCACATAATTGAAAAACATAATTGAAATTTTTACCTTCTTGACCCCAGATACCTGGCTAGATCATGTGCTTTTTTCATATTTCAACTTAAAGTTTTGGTGATCAACACATTCTAGGGCCCTAAAACTGAAATGTCTTCCTAGCTCTGGTGACTCACCAAGTCAATCTGAGGATGCCAAGACTTCAGATTTCTCTTCTGAAAAGGAGCGGTGGCTAAGGGCTTGTTATTATCATCACAGTGAAAGGATGTTAATCTCTATGGCTATACTTTTTTCCACATTATTTACAATTCAAAGGCCCTATTTCGTTTCTTGTTGTTTTCGTTTTGTTTTGTTTTGTTTTTTTAGTTGAAGTCTCACTCTGTCACCCAGACTGGAGTGCAGTGACCGCTCCCAACCACTGCAGCCTCGACCTGCTGGGCTCCAGCGATCCTTCCACCTCAGCCTTCCAAGTAGCTGGAACTACAGGTGCGTGCTACCACGCCCGGCTAATTTTTTTTGACTTGTGGTAGAGATGAGGTCTCGCCAAGTTGCCCAGGTGGGTCTCAAACCCGCAGGCTCAGGTAATCCACTCACCTCAGCCTCCCAAAGTGCTGGGATTACAGGATGAGCCACTGAGCCAGGCCCAAAGGCCCTATTTCAACTTTCACTTTAGTTCCCTGTGTAGTACACAGCCAATCACGTGAATTTTCAATGGAAATTTTTCAATGAAATATCAATACTGCTTACAGAAAAACAATCACCAGGGTACAAGTTACATTTTGCAGCAGTCTGTCTGACTTCATTCTACTAGGGATTGAATCCGGACGAGAAAAAAAAACAATAACACTGATAATAATAATCTGTGGTCCATTGGAGTCATTCATGTAGAAGAGAGATTAATGGTAGCAATCAACATTGGGCCAGAAAGACAAAGATAAAACTTGGAGTGAGAAGGGCAGAAGTTATACAGTAGGTACAAAATTAGAGATGTGGAATTAGAAATTAGAGATGGATGAGCATGGGAACAGCAGACAAAAGACACCAAAATTTGAATAGGATAAGTGGTGGGGTGATCTGGTGGAATAATCTGACATTTAAAGGCAACCCCTGTGCTCAAGTCTGGGATTGTGGTCTGGGACCAAGACAAGAGTAGTCTGGGGAAAGGTAAAGAGGTGGTATGGCACCCGCTTTTAAGGGCCAAGAGCAAACTGGTATCCGTCCTTACACAGAGTTCGCCAGTCCTGGTAAAAACAGATTCACTATGGTTATTGATCAGCACATGTGTGCTGGTTTCCCATCTCTGCTCTTGAGCACAAAGAACAAAGTTTTTCAAAAAGAACCTGCACAGTCCACTTCATAAACTTCCCTTCAGATTGCTACCTTCCGCCCACATCTCAGGGTTATATGCCAGCTAGATCCACAGCAGTTATATTTTTAAACCAGCAATTATCTTCATTCCTGCTCACTGACATGCCATATAGTTAGTCTGGTTTAAGTCCAAGGCAAAAAAAGGAACATATATAAATTCACATAAACATAACTCAGATTGTCTCAAAATTACTCAAGTGATTTTCATGCAATTCCAATCTGACTTACAGGTCACAAATAATCCTAAAACAACTATACAAGAAGTCGAAGGCTGAGATCATATGAAAATACAGTTTACTTTAGAGAAGACAGAGATTATCATCAAAATACTCTATCTCATTAAGACAAATATAATAGCTTAAATTATATATATAAATAAATTGGAAGGGAAAACTTTACAGCATGGAAATATGGAATTTAGGAAAGGATTTAGTGATTCTACACCCAATTTTATCCACCTACATCCAAATGTCAATATATACCTTGCTTTTTCTATTTGTTAATTAAACATGAATATTTGTACTGGCTATAAAATAAGAAGAATCTAGTGAAAGCAAATAACAGATTAACATAATACCTCATTTTAGCTGTAGTCAACTCACTCTAAATGTCTTCAAGGCAAGAATATGTGGATTAGGCAAATTGATTCCTCTTTTCCTATTACCAGCTGTCTTCTTCAGTCACCACAAAGGTTGAATATTTTTTTCTTTCTTTCTTTTATTAAAGGTTGAATATTAAGCTACCAGAAATATAAGACATTGCCTCAAAAATAACTTGCGTAAAAGATACTTACACCACAAAGACAAGTATAACTTATGGTTATCTTGAATTTTGTCTTCTATTTTAAGTGCTGCCTTTAGCATTTATAAAAGCAAAAATTGCTGTCCAATCAAAAAGTATTTGAAAGAGAAGATTCCAGTTTAATTATAGAGGGCATCATTTTTATTCTGAAGCTATGTGAGGGTTTGCTAAAAATAAATCCATTATCACAGAAGAACCACTTATATGACAATGTTGCCTCCAAATACCTCCAATTCTACCTACTTAGCCTCACCAAGATAAGGTATCTGAAAGTGCTAGTCGCATTGCTTGGTGTATAGTAGGCATACGATAATATTTATTCATTCATTTAGAATATTCCTCATTTCATCATCCCTCTGGATTCAATCTGATACCCAGGATGAGATTCAAGGTTCCCCAAGTATCTAATCACAAGTCAGCCTTATTGCTGTGTAGACTCTGATCTGTGGACTCTGAGCCTGTGTCCTTTAATAAGATCCTGTTTGACACCATGGGAGTTGTATGTTCATGTCCCAACCCTGCCATAACAGCCCAACCTAAATGCTCCCCAGCAGCACCAGGCCTAGGCCTAGCCTTGCTCTCTAGTGTTCACAACATTCAAGGCTCAGCTTCTGAATTATAGTCCTTTCATCTGGGTCTTTCTAGGATATTTCTATATCTTCCTAAAAGTCCCTGCCCCTGGCCAGAAAGCCTGCAGTCTGCCACCATATTACCTCACTGTGAAAATTTGTTCAACCTCCAGTCTTAATATAGGCAAAATTGGCATAGATCAATGCTACTTAAGCATTTTCTGTATATACTATATCTACATGTACTTCATATTTCATTGAATCCAAAGATTTTTCTCTGGGCTTAATTATCCTTAAATGTGTACACTAACTTCTCTATGTCTTGGTTTTCTAACCTATAAAAATAAATGATATTAGTATTCACCACAGAGGATACTATGAAAATTTATATATTAGAAACTTACAACACAACCTGGTAGATAATGCTGTATGAGTATTATTGTTAGTCTTTGAAGGGAAAAAGAAATATCTTTTTTTCCCAGCTGTTCCTGTCTACGGCCCCTATGACAAAAGATGATTAACAACAGAAAAGTATACAAATTTATTTAATGTAACTTTTACATGGCACAAGGGCCTTTAAAAATGAAGACCCAAGGGAATAGGTAAACTGTGTATTTTTATGCATAGGTTTGATGAAGAGTGACAGTCAAGGAGAAATATGATTGGAGGCCAAAATAGAATGATCTAATGGCAACAAACTGCGGAGAACTTAGCAAGTCCTGTCTGTTCAGATTATCTCTGTGTCTCTACGTCTTCAGAGACAAGATTATTGCTTTCCTCCAGGTTTAGGGAGGATATCCCTTGAACAGGGGCCTCACAACCCACCTCGAGGAGAAGATTAGGGAAAGGTTAGAGAGTAATCTTCTTGTGTCTGCTGTTTTCTCAAATGTCAAGGTACCTTATTTGGGGGTAGCATGTCTTGAACTTCAGCATATTATTACTACTGTTTTTATTGACTGCCTCCAGTAAGAAAGCTATCAGATCCCTGCAGATGAAACGGTTTCTTTCATTCTTAAAACCCCTTCAACCTACATGGTGATTTATATATCTCAGGGCATAAGCAACTGTCAAATAAAATTAAATTACTGAGTACTTCAAAAAGTTATGTAGAAATATTATGACAGCTATTATATAGCTGTAGAAAGTAAGGTCATAGAAATCAAATTGCCTACTTAAGGACATAAAATCACTAAAAGAGCCAAAAGTCTATTCTCCTAACATGAGAACCAATGCATGTAACTCTGTCCTTACACTATGTTATGTAACTTTACTTCCCCTTGAGCAAGGTTAGGTGATGGGGTAGCTTTGGCATTGTTCATAAATTCCTATATGTATTAAGCAGCCCTGCAGCAGACACTGTTTTAGGTGTAAGAGACTGTAGTAAATTGAATAGACAAAAGCATTGCCTCTCTTGCTTACACTAGAGAGAGCTAGACAACAAACTAAATATTAATTTCTATTAAATTGTGAGAAGTGTAAAACATAATATTGAAGGGTTGCTCCATCATGTCACCTTCATGACAACATCAACTCCTGCTCATTTATCCATACCCCCTTCTAAATGAAGTGGATGGCTGCTTCCCAACTCTTAGTAAAGTGAAATGAATGAATTTTATGCTGAGAGGTATATCACAATTTTATCTTGCTGCCAATCCCCATGCAAGAAATATATACTACACTCCACAGGCTATCTAGGGAAGAATCTCACTACCAGGTATGGATGGACACTTCAGTGGCCCTAGGTAAGCCCAGCAGCTCAAAATTCAAAGTGAGATAGCACCCCTGGATGGGAAAGATGTACATCTATCCAGTCACAGGTAGAGAGGTACCTACCTACAGGTAAATGGTACCAATTCGGAGACAGGATCCAGTTCAAATAATGCCATAAGATAAACAAAGAGTTAATTTTAGAGGGGTTAATTTTGCTTTTCACAGATAGAAGATATGTTATATTAGATTATGTGCTCTAAATTCCCAGAAATTGTATGAAAGGAAAAGAATATTTTGCTAGCCATCAATTCTATTTTAAGGTTTTGAGGACCCTTTAAGATTTTGTGACCTTTCACCAATGCAACAACCACATATGCTCTTTCAAGAAAATTAACTTCAACATAAGTATAAATGAGTCAGATCTCTGAGCATTATGTTTCATTACACTGCCAAAACCAAGCCTTTCTAGACTAGTCTTAATGCTCCAGCTCTGAGAATAAGCCCGCTGAAGAAGTACTTTATCTAATTAAATTAATCATCTTAAGATTGGGTTTAGATGGGTTGCTTTTTCATATAGGAACTGAATGAAAAAAGCAAGCCTAACAAGAGACACATGAAAAACCATAGAACTCAATCAATAATGCTATTTATTACTGCATTAACCCTGTATCGAGGACCTGGCAAGCTACTGATCTATGCTTCATAATTCTCCATGTTCCCAAATAACCACACTCTTCAGTAAGATATTCCTTTACAATTATGATATTTGATAATCAAATGACCAATGAAAAATATCCATACTTCTGCTCTGGGAAAGTCCTGTAATAAATAATAAATGTAATAGTTTAGATTTAAATCAAAACTATGGCAATAGTTTTACTAATAAAGCCCATGGCAATATAATACTATAGTAAATAATATTGAGTGCTATCCACAACCTCATATATCAAAGACTGTCAAATATACTTAGTATTGAAGTTCATTCCAATACTGAGCTCCAGGAGGTTTACAAGAGGTCAAAGTGATAAGGCCTCCTTAATTAGAATGCAAATTCATGTATTGATTTATTGTGTCAAGCAGACCCATGAATAGCTACTGATTTTTTGACACGTTCATTTTCTATTTCAACAATAGATATCAATTAAATATTAATCAGATTCCCCTCCCCTATCTATAGTTTCAGTGTTCTGAGCTCAAGTTAAGCATGACAGGAAATTCTGGGTTACAACCCTATGCCATTGAGGCTTCAGGGTTTCAAAAATAGAATAACTCACACTAAAGAAAAAAAAATTGGCAACAATCTGCAAATTTTCATTAGTGTTTAAGTAGATATCATGTATGTTCATACAGGTCAGTTCTGTTGCTCCATGAAAACCCAAATGATCTGTCCTTCATCCCAGAGTAAAAAGAAAGAGTTGCTTAGCTGTGCATGTTGAGGAGGCAATCTGGAGCTCGAACTGTTCCTTTGAAGGCTGTAAGTCACTGACTCAGAGGTTCTTCATGCCTCTAGTTCCTGAGCCTTCCTGTTATTCCACAGCACAAATGGGTTTGCACCTTGCTGCATCCCTTCCTTGAAGGCTTTTCTGCTTTTTCCGGCCTGGTAAGTCAGTTAGCACAAGGCTGTGTCATTTCCAGAATTTTGTTACCATCTCTTTTTTTGTCATTTCCTCTCCCCTCTTATTCTTGTATTCTTATTCATATAAGCCTCCTTCATTGTCTTACTCTCATATTGAAGGGTTTCATGAAGGAGCTGAGGAAAACCCATGTGTTTAATCTGCCCTACTTAGCCAGAAGTCTTTACTACAGACCACTCTTGGCTAAATCTATTCGGGTCAAGATGGCTAACTTTCAGACTAACATAAAATGAAAAGAATGGCATTGATTTTCATCTTTCCTGTTCCCCTTGCCATGAATTAGGTTACGTGCAAATAATATTAATAATAATCAGCACTATTATAAATAAATCATATTAGGGCAAGGATTACTGATAAATCCTAAAATTCAAATATGAATATCTGGTCAGTTATTTACTATCTTTTTAAGGTATTAAAAACAGAAAATTAATACTCAGGACAACAGAAATAGTCGAGTTTTAGCATCAGAGCATAATCCAACAGCTCTGAGTAGGATGGTATGGTCATATCAAATAAATATTTAGCACTGCCAAAACAAACCTAACACTGCCATTAAGGGCACCAAACTAGGACTCAGGCTGCCTGGGTTCGAATCCTGCCTCTGTGCTTACTATCTCAGTTACCACACCTGAAAGTGAAAATAATAATAATAATAATGCCTGATATGAGAAGTAAATAAGTTAATATTTGTAAGTACTTAGAATACCATCTGAAACATAGTCTAAATACCGCATAAGTATTAGGTAAGGCAGTTAAGGAAATGAATAAGTAAAAATAATACATGTTCTCCTGGCCAAGAGAAAGAGATCCTCCACTACACCTTTTAAAACTAGAACCTAATATCCATTACCCTAAGAAAATTAAGGCAAACCAGCCGGGCGTGGTGGTTCGTGCCTGTAATCCCAGAACTTTGGGAGGTGAAGGCGAGAGGATTGCCTGAGTCCAGGGGTTCAAGACCAGCATGGGCAACTTGGCTGTATAATAAATCAAAAATTTAGCCAGGTGTGGTGGTATGTGCCTGTAGATCCAGATACTTGGAAGGCTGAGGTGGAAGGATCACCTGAGCTCAGCAGGTCGACCCAGCAGTGGCCATGAACATGCCACTGCACTCCAGCCTGGACAACAGAGTGAGACTCCAATTCAAAAAGAAAAAAGAAAATGAAGGCAAACCAAAATGTGGGGTGGGGGGAACAAAAAAAGGCAAAATCTTCATTGCTGAGTTGCCAAGAAATCAGGCCTTAAGATTTGCGAAAACTGAGTGTTTTAATGGGGACATATTTTATTGCAGCGGGGCTTTTACATTAAATGTGATGTAAAACCTAACTCTTGCATAGATGCAAGTCTTCTCCACCTGCTGCAAGCCGGCCCTGCAGGTCTCCTTGGGGTGACTGTTGAAAACTCCTATTGCTTGGTGATATCCAGGCACCTAAGTCTGTGGTACTGCAAACCTAGACTCCACCCGGCAGACATAGGCTGCATTTTCCACAGTGCTCTGACTAGTTGCATTTCCTGGGAACCAGACTCTGCTGCACTCTCCCTACCAGTCTTGAGGAAGATTCCTGTCAAGTCCCTAGATCTTCCCTCACTCACACTCATCCTCTCCGATGCTCCTCTTCCCTTTTCTACCCTTTACTTTTTGGGTGAAATCTGCCCTGAAAAGCCCAAAGCCTGCCCTGGAGATGGACCAGTCTTCCAGGTATCCATTCAGATGAGGTATAGAATTGGCAGCCTGTAGGGCTTGATGTCCCACCCATACCTTGAGTCCCTGCTTCCCCTTTTTTTTTTTTTTTTTTTTGAGTTGGAGTCTCACTCTGTCGCCCAGACTGGAGTGCAGTGGCCACTCCCGGCCACCTCAGCCTCAACCTGCTGGGCTCCGGTGATCCTTCCGCCTCAGCCTTCCAAGTAGCCAGAAATTACAGGCATGCACTACCACGCCCAGCTGATTTTTTAAAAAATTTATTGTGAAGATGAGGTCTTGCTGCCCAGGCAGGTCTCGAACCCACGGGCTCAGGCAATCCACTCACCTCAGCCTCCCAAAGGCGCGGGATTACAGGCTGAGCCACCGAGTCCGGTTCCTGCTTCCCTTTAACTCCCTGACACCAGTATTTTTTTCCCCTTTTCTACCAAAATAGGGCAGGGAGTAAATCCTAACCCTCTGGACACTCCCCAAAAGTGTCCTTACATCTTGTCTCTCCTTCTTCCCTTTTTTCTAAGTCAGGAGTATTATGGACACCCATTCTTCTCAGCTGTCTGCAGCAACGTAATCCCCCTCAGACCCAACTGCTCCCTGCAACCCCCTATTCCTGAGCAGAGCAGAAACCTGATCTTCAGCAGGTGAGGTTGAGATGGTCTGGGGAGAATTCTCCTGAGATAATAAAAGAAGAAACAAGCCAAAGGAGATTGGGCTCATGATCTAACCACCTTGTTAGGTTGGCTCTTAACCACCATTTTTATTAAGAGAGAGCATACACATATAAAAGAATATGAAAATATATGGAGAAGTCAAGAGTAACAAAATGGTCACATGTTCCCATAACCCAGCTTCAGAAATAGTATATAAAAGTCATTAATTAAAAGATCCTTTCCCAACTGCAGATATCCTGACTCCTGTTATCTTGGATTAACTTTTCACTGAACTTGTGTGGGCATAACAGAACAGCCTCTCCAGAAAATGTAGTATGACGTTTTCTCCAGTTCTAGCTAGTTATCCTATTTTCCTTTATATCCTGTCCAACAGAAAACTCAAAATCAAGGTTCAGTACTAACACTGTGTTGACCCTTCTCATGCACCCATTTCTTATGCCCATTCATTTTATTCCTTTTATGCCCATTCATTTTATTAACCTTTGTGTGCATATGTGTCCTTGATTGAGCTTTCATCAGAAGTAAGAATTGAAACCGTCTCCATAGGGCTAACAAGAATTGCATGTTGGATTCTGGACAGAAATTTAGTTATAATTAAGCATTAATCAGGATGGACTTTGGCCCGTTTCCTTGATGCTAAAAGTCACTAGATCCTGACCATTTGCTTCCTCCTTTGTCCCTATAGATAGGATTTCTGACAGCAGGGTCATGAGACTGTTTAAAAATTCATTGACATCCCCATTGTTTCCATAGACTGGATCTTCGACATTAGAATCATAAGGCTTTTGAGGACTGCTTAAAATGTTTTTAGACTCTGCATTACAGCAACCAGTTTGAAGACTACCACAGAGGACCAGGATCAGCATGAGAATGTAGCTTCTTTGTCTCCCTGTCCCATGACTTCACCCTAAACTCTTCTATCAGTCAACCATTGCCACACTTGGGCCCACTCAAAACCCCCTAAAAATCCTAACCCCAAATTCTTTGGGGAGATGAATGATTTGAGGTTTTCTCTCATCTCCTTAGTTGGTGACCCTATGATGAAACCTCCTCTGCTGTAACTCGATTTCTCGGCATCTTGACTTGCTGTGTGCATCAAGGCAACGAACCTATTACAGTCGCAGGAATCACAGTCAAAATCAAAGCCTAAAATAAACTCCAGCTACTAAAAAATTCATGTCCAGGTGGTGCAGGTAAGGCAGATAAGCTCTCACCTGGCATCACTCTAACCCCCTTCTAGTGCACCTTTGGGACTGCCAAGGCTGTAAAACATACAGTACATTTTCTATACATTCTTGAAACTAGAGTTCTAGATGTGATTTAGTTTCCCCCAAGCAGCTTTCTTGCATGGGACAATACAAGTCTCATGTAGATTGTTTGAGGGTGGTGGGGGATGGGCACAGATGCAGCAGGCACATGAATTCTTTAAGTCAGTCATTCTGAAAGTGGTTCCTGTTCTCTAGGTAGCAGCTAAATGATGTGATCCTAAGGTCAGAAGTTTGGACATCAGTTTCCCAATTCCTCACCTTCCTGAATGGAGCAGAGAGAGACAGTCCTCCCTTAATGGTCAGTCTTGTGGTGTCATTTCTGGATTCACACCTAGAAGCCAAGAACCCGCTCCTCCACTCTCTCAATAATTTTTGCAAACACTAAACTCCCATATTAAATCCCTTTCTGCTTAAAATAATCACAGGGTTTTCTGCTACCTGCTACTTAATTCTAGTTATGTAGAGTAAAAAGAGGGAGATTGATGGAGCAAAGCTTACACGATTTAAAAAAAAACAACTTTGAGATTTTATTAAGAAAATGAGGCATAATCACATATCTATTTTAAATAAACTGCTTACTATTAATTTATGTAATACAACTACTATTATTATTAATAATAACAACAATTTATTGAGCCTGGTCATGGAAAACTGTTTCTATTACCAATAATTACAACAAATAATTATTTACAGAACATTTACATTGTATTAGGCACTATATCAAATATTTTACATACATAAACTTCTCACAACCATGAGACACATTATTAATACCCATTCTATAGGTGAGAAAATTGGAGTTAAAAGAGGTTAATTAGCAATTTTCCAAGGTTGAACCTCTGATAGGTGGTGGAGCTACAGTCTGAATCCTGTCAGTGTCCAAAGCTCATTTTTAAACCTCTTTATTATACTATCTCTCTAAGTTTATGAAATTCCATGGCGTGAAGAATGAGAAGGGAGTCTGCCTTGATAATATTTAATTTCTTTTTAAATACCTTCTTGTGTGATAGCCTTGGTCCCTCTTACTAATACTTCAGATTATTTTGGGTAGACTCTATTTAACAATCTTAAAGAAATGATCTGGAAGCACCCATGGAATTGAGCTGTTAAAATATAAAATCTCATTGCCCCAAGCAGGAATTCTCTCTAAAATTAGAGCCAGATTTTGCTTATCATTTAATAGTCTTTCCCCCATCATTTGCATAGTAATACAGCTTTTATAGGTTTTTAATTCTGAATTTATATTCCGGAAATGTCAATCTGAAGGCTGTAATCCTACTAACTTTTCTGCATGCCTATTTTTTGAATACATATAAATGTTTATTTTCTTTAAGCAGCACATTTTAGAGGTAAAATGTATTCTGAAGACTTCAATCTATGCACAAGTCATCATAAAACTTGCCTGGTATATCTTTCTCTTACAGTTAACCAAATTACATTTGGGTATTTGAAGCAAATGAGGACATAACAAAGTGATCTGGGTAAACCAAAATGTATGAACTGCATGCTGTTTATAAAATGTTTTTACAATTATATAGACTGACAGCTATGCTTAGAGAAAGTTGAAGAAACAAATAAAATCATTCACTCAGTAGTCTAATAAAAAGAAAAAAAGGATGTTACTCTTCAAGATAAAAGTGTGGCGTCGAGAACGAGTTTTAGTTTTTTAAATCCTAATTATAAAAGTCTGTGAAAGAATGTTAACAACAACAAAAAAATCCCACACAGTTTATAATGACTATTGGGAAAGTGAATCCCCTCTCAGAATTGAAAGCCTCTATTTTTTTCTTTCTGTCTTTCTCACTATATAAAGATGTTTCCGTCAGTTTGGGTGCATTTTCATCAAATTTGGAATATACATTTGGGAAGTTAGGACTAAACATAGACCAGTGACATATGTTGAATCAACTTGGGCAGAGAGACGTGGAAGGTACTCAGAGAAGCTGACGCCGAAGCACTGTAGGGAGCTCTCCAAACCAAGAAAACATACAGAAGTTTTAAATGGGACTTCCAAAATCAATCACCCTGATGGTCAGTGCACTGAGTTGCCCTTCTGATTTTGGATTGAGTTGCTTCTCACCTGGGCCACACGGCATGATTCAGGCACAGTGGTCTTCAATCCCGACTGCATGTAAGACCACCTGGAGAACTTTTAAAGACTATGGATGCCCAGGTCCCAGCAAGACTAGATCAGTTGGAATCTGAGGGTGGGAGATGCAGGGAGGACAAATGGTCCCAGAGTACCCGCATTTTTAAAAGCTTCCCAGGTGATTCGATGGTGTAGCCAGAGTTAAGAACCACTGATTCAGGGTAAGTACCAGCTAGAATTCATACAATCATGGTTAATAAGTCTCTCTTGCGTAGCATGGAGGAGGACAGCTAGTATTATGTAAAATTAACATCACAGCTGGGCTCGGTGGTTCAGCCTGTAATCCCGTGCTTTGGGAGGCCAAGGTGAGTGGATTGCCTGAGCCCGCGGGTTTGAGACCTGCCTGGGCAACTTGGCGAGACCTCATCTCTACAATAAATCAAAAATCAGCCGGGCATGGTAGCACGCGCCTG
>NW_007055697.1:4728-56508 GCF_000164805.1 Carlito syrichta | reverse complement strand
AAAAAAAAAAAAAAAAAATTTAACATCACAATTTGCTTATGAATAATTGAAAATATTTTATGTCAGCTATATACATCAGTGTCTGACAACACACTCGCAAGAAGCTTAGACACTGAAAAGTTTCCTATAGGAACTCCAAAGTGGGATTTGGTTCCAGCAGACCCAAGGCGAGGTACACCCAAGTCCTATGCTTATCCCAAAGTATTCTCTAACAGCAGGTGTTAATAGTCCCTACTTCTTTTTTTTTTTAGTTGGCGGCTCACTCCGTTGCCCAGGCTGGAGTGCAGTGGCATGCTCATGGCCACCCAAGCCTGCTGGGCTCTGATGATCCTTCTGCCTCAGCCTTCCCAGTAGCTGGAACTACAGGTGTGCGCTACCATGCCTGGCTAATTTTTTATTTATTTTAGAAACGAGGTCTCACCAAGTTGCCTGGGATGGTCTCGAATCTGCAGATTCAGGCAATCCACTCGCCTCAGCCTCCCAGGGTGCTGGGATTACAGGCTGAGCCAACAAGCCCAGTCAATAGTCCCTACTTCTTAAGTTAATTTTTTTTTTCTATTACACACACTCCAATTACTGTGTAGCTCTGGTTTAAAACCAATAGAAACCTGAGCTTTAATATCCAGATGAGAGGTTTCTATCATCTTGGCTAGCACTGTTTATTTAGAGTAATTTTAGTAGAAGATGACAAATAGATCTTCCCAAAAAACAGTAAAGAGACCCTGTTATAATTTGTAGCAAAGCTGAGTAGAAGATTCCTCTGAACTGACAAGCATTTTCCATTCCTTCCATGCAATCAGTTTTGGATTCCAATTTAAGGAACAGAAGGGACTTGCTTGTCACCTATGGGAATCGTGACTGGCACTGACAAATCCCTGCCTTGCAGCATTTCAGACAAGCCTGATCAACAAATCAATGACAGCCAGAGGCACCTATTTTCTTTAAAGAGCCTATTCTGTCCAGTGTCATTTCCTCATGGATCCACCAGCTGCTCCTTCCTTTTGGGACCCCCTAAGTTTGTATATACGCAGGGTTCAGAAGGAGGACAATGTTTTACTTTGATACCCTCCTCATTGGAGGAAATGGACAGTGGCCCATGCTCTGGTCTGCTGTTGGAGTCAACTGGAGAGTGCAAAACACTGCATTTTTCCCAGGGGGGACACTTTGGTACCTTAGGAAGATAATAAAGTCCTGTAATGAAAATCATTTTAGGCTCCCAGAGAATGAAGTTCAAACACAGAAGCTTCAGCAAAAAAAAAAATGAGAAGAGCCTTGGGCTTTTCCAACTATTTTATCCACCAATAGTACAGTTTTTCAACGTATAATTTATTCAGATTACCCATGGCCAAGTCAGTTGATACATAGCCCACCCTAAAGTCAAAAGACATTAAAGATGGGAGATGAATGAATGCAAAAGTGATATATCATGGACCTAAGTAACAACCATATCTTTGTGAGATTCAAAAAAAGATGGAACTTCAGTGTTCAATCAATCCAAACCAATCTACAGTAATCAATGAACTTTTACTGCTGCTTCTTTGTTTACATAAAATTAGAACAGAGCCCAAAAAATGCAGTCTTCAATTCAGGTGTTTGTGTAAAATTTCCAAATATGTGGCACAATCAAACCAATCTACAGTAATCAATGAACTTTTACTGCTGCTTCTTTGTTTACATAAAATTAGAACAGAGCCCAAAAAATGCAGTCCTCAATTCAGGTGTTTGTGTAAAATTTCCAAATATGTGGCACAATTTGCTAGATTTCTAGAAATGACCTGGTAGAAAATTTATTCTATATGCTTGAAGCAACTAAGAACAACTATTTCTTTATGCACATGCACACGTGTGTGTGCATGTGTGTGTGTGTGTGTGTGTGAGAGAGAGAGAGAGAGAGAGAGAGATAGAGACAGAGACAGAGAGAAAGAGAGAAATTCATTACTACTGAGACCTAGAAGAATTTATTTAAACAGAGTCCTACCACTAAGAGGACTCCAAAGGATAAAGGTTCCTAGAGCTAACTTGAACCTCATCATTAGTTTTACTTATTAGTTTTTTTTCCCCCTTGAATATGTCCATTACTAACAGTCAGATGTTTGTACCCATCAGTGGGGAGAATAGTTAAATATTTCATTTACTAAGTCAACAAATATTTATTGTCTACCATGTGTGAGGTACTAGTGAAAACACTGATTCATCACACAATAAAATGCCACTCAGTGCCGGGCTCAGCGGCTCAGCCTGTAATCCCGTGCCTTTGGGAGGCTGAGGTGAGTGGATTGCTGAGCCCGCGGGTTCGTGATCTGCCTGGCAATTTGGCGAGACTTCATCTCTACAATAAATAAATTTTTAAAAAATTAGCCGGGCGTGGTGGCGCGCGCCTGTAGTTCCAGCTACTTGGAAGGCTGAGGCGGAAAGATCGCCGGAGCCCAGCAAGTCGAGGCTGCGGTAACCGGGAGCGGCCACTGCACTCCAGTCTGGGTGACAGAGTGAGACTCCAACTCAAAAAAAAAGAAAATGCCACTCAGTCTTGAAAGAGAATGAGGAAAATCTATATGGTATACTTAGAAAAAACTCCAAAAAATAAAATTTTAAAAGTACCTATGTGTACATTTCATTTGTGTTTTTAAAAATTATTGATACTTATATTTGTATGTGCACATAATTCCTTGGAAGACTTTCAGTACAATACACAAGGAACCACTGACAAACTCTGAAGAGTGGGGTGCCTCTATGGTGGGAGGGAGACTCAATTTTCATCATAGTGTTTGGAATTTTTTACAACATACACCTGTTATTTTAATTGAAAACAAAATGTTTAACTCACAAGTAACATGGAGTAGAAAGCTTATATTCACAAAAGATGAAGAGCAATTTTAAAGAATCATGAGGAGTTTTCCTATTTTACCTGGTGTTCAAATATTTTAAATCTTAGGACTATAAATGTTCAAATAAAATTAGCATTCATAAAATACTGGGGAGTTTGGCAAACATGAAAGTTGTGTCTGTCAGCACAGCACACCCATCCTGATTTCCGTGTGTGCATATGTGCACACTTCATGCCCTGTCTGGCTTAAGTCCCTCTCACTTCCATCCCACCCCTACACAAGACCACCATTTCTCTGGAACTATCTGTATTATAGGACACAAGTAGACCTGTCATTGCACATTGCACGTTGTAGTTGGAAAAAAGAATATTATGCTTTCTATTTACAACGGATAAATAAAATGCATTATATTTACCCTACCCAAATGCTTGTATACACACACACACACACACACACACACACACAAATTATACACATATATATAAGGCTAGCATTCATGTCTTTCAATCGTGTCCTCAAAAAGTTTTTCTCTTTCAGTAAGTCATTTACTGGTCTATGACATAAAATGTTTTCCTACTCAGAGACTCATAATGCTAATATGCAAACCTACAGATGGTATTGTCATGATAATTAAATAAAAGCATTTGAGAGCCCCTAACTCAGATCTTAGTACAAAGCAGTCACCTAACAAAATTTTGTGGAATATGAGTGTATTGAATACATATGGTGAATGTGAATGCAAAACTAAGAATGTTTTAGAAAATAACCTCCAAATGAAAAAGCTGTATTAGAAAACTAAATATTTGAGTCATTTACTAGATTTTTTTCTCTTTGATTAGATAAAACAGTAAATTATATCTATATGTCAATATAGTATTTTTAATTTATTAAGACATGGACAGGTGTAAACACCTAAATATAGGGGTGCCAAAAATATATTGACACATTTTAAGAGATGTTATCTATGTATTACTTTTAGTTCCCCATAATCAGAAGTGTCTGGATACTGGTGGTAACCCCTTTGAGCACATCTTGTAATTGCAGAAGTCAAACGTGACTTGTATTTACCTTTTGTTATTGGTATATATTGACTACTACAATTTTAGTACAGTTTTTTCCTTTCTTAAAATGTATATATATTATGATAATGCTCGGCTGCTCTCCCTTGTTACCAGTAAATCAAAAGGCAAGGAACTGGTACAAAGAGGTTTATTTCTGAATTCAAATCCAGGGAGCAGAACCTGGCTCCTGGTCTTCCTAAAATGGTTCTGCTCACCCTTCAAGTTTTACAGTCCATTTTTATAAGTTTGGGGTAGTTAATACCTATACCCTGACTACATGACTAGCAGAGCATTGTATAAAACTTAAGTCACAGCCACATTTTGTCAGTAATTGACATGCATAATCCTCATTTCCTGGCACCATTTACCAGAGATATCTCACAGTTTTTTCTCAGTAACACCTGGCAGAAGTGTTGATCCAGCTTGCCACATAGTAAAGGGAATTAACAAGCCCTAAGACACCATGTATTACTACCTGTTGTTATACACAAAAGTTATACAAATCACAAAACTTATGATCACATTGATACAAGAGTGATACTATATTATTCAGGACTGTGACTACTAAGAAAAGGGAGTTAATGGGAATTTACATCTCTTGGTTAATTGGGCACAGTCTGCAGGGAAGTTAAGGATTCTTTGAAGTTATTTACTGGGCGTACATAAGTGACAAAGGGAAGTGCTTCCTTTTGTTAATTCTCAGGAATGGGGCCAGCAAGCCCACTCAAACACCTGACATGCCCGAGTCACAGCAATATGGACAGACAACAGCCAGTCTCCATATCATACACATTTTTTGGCACCCTCTGTATTTATTTCCAAAAGTGATACTACAGTAAATGTTGAAATTAAAGAACAACGTCTTATGCAGTTTTCCAGAATTGAGGAGGTTTTTGCTTTTCAACACAAACTATCATATGAGAAGAAACTTTCTGTCTAAATTACAGGTTTTTTATACCAAGCACAGTCAATAGGACCTACTACATTAAACAAGTGAACTGTGTAACAGTTTTAGGATGACACTAAGACAATAACAGCTAAAAAATGAAATCTACCTTTTCAAGACACTTGAACATGCACTATTCCATTTTATGATTTTCCTCAATTGTATGAACTCAAGATGGAAAGAAACAGGAGTCGTCTTAAGAAGATGAAGTGCTCCACCCAGGTCTCTTCCAAGAGACTCTGTATCCTGGTACCTTCTAGTTGCCAAAATGCTAAGACACTGTCAAATGTAGGACTACCCTGATTTAAGATCAGCTTTGCAGAGTATGAAAAGCGAAGCTATACTTAACTCACTTCTTTATTGTATAAATTTTTTTAAAGTACACTGATTTTTAAAACTGTTTTATTTTTAAAAACATACTAGAATTAAAAGTGTATGACATAGCTCTAAGACTTAGTCTCAGTTCATTAACAACATTTTTATTGATAAGTATAATTCAGAAAATACCATAATTCATGAGATTCCTGTCATTTATTCCAGTGGCAACTTTCTCTGTGCAACATACTTTGCACCAAAACTAATTTATGCTCCTGGCATGACCTCTTTGAAGTAGAAAATTTATTATGTAAAAATCGCCAACAAATTCATATAGCACCACCACCAAAACGAAAAAAAAAAAAAGAAAATCACACCAGCTTATGAGTTGATTCCAGTCTGATTTGTATGGTAAAACTGCCTGACTCTTTCTGCCTCATATTCTAAAAGTTCATCGTAAGAACACTGTAAATGTGTGGTACATATGAGAAAGGGTAATCCTTTCTTATGTCTCCACTCTCGTAGGATCCTGTTTGTGACCAGAACTCTTACTTAAGGTCATTTGTAGTACTCAGCATGTTCACAGTGATGCTCAAACTTGCCTTCCATTCTCTGGTGGAATCTCTGTGGACCAGAAAACCATGACGGTCTGGTTCTATAAAACATAAAATCCCCAAATATTGAATTCCCTTTCTAACAATACAAACACAATTTCGGGGGGGGGGATGGAAGAAAGTGAGTGAATATTGAAATGTCTGTAAAACCTATATGTCTATATAAGCTATAATAACCTGTAAAAGTTTGTCTGACATAAGTAACTAAATCTTCCATTTTAGTTGTATGCCTGCTGCCCAGATGCAGCCCCTCTTGCGTGTAACCCAAACTGCTCTTAGCCCCTGAGTTGTAACTTCCCCCTTTCTTGGAAATCCCCTACCCACTACACCCCGTTAAGCAAACAACAGCTGACCTAAGGTCAAATTAAACAAGCATGTAGCTGCAAATTGTTCCATCCCTGACTCTGACCCCTCCCTGAAATGTAAACAATAATTGTGAAAGTTGTGAATTTTGCCTATAAAAAGCCCCCTGCTTGCTTTGCTCAGGGTCAAGAGACTTTTAGTGGCGTTAGCCTGCTCTCAGTCTCTGGCTATTAAAGGACCCAAATCTGACTCTCTGCATGTTGGCGATTACTTTCTCACACTCCAGTCACAACATTATGTTCCAATTTCATTTTTAAAATGCAATGATAATTCTGCATTTTTAAACTGAAAGTCTTATTTCTAGAACATACGTGTAAGGATAAAACCATCAGGTTAACAGACTTTTCTTATCCTATAGCCTTCCATTATGACAAAAGCAGCAAAAAATCTAAGACCTTTTGAGAGGTAATTGTCCAGACATTGATTATTTTCCCCTATATCTGGCTTCTTTCTGCCCTTCCCTCGGGGAGCAGCCTCTAACCAAGTAAGGAGTGCGTATTACCAGTAAGGAGTAGTCACAGGGTGCAGGTAGTTGAGTAGAGCTGAGAGCAATGTGGGTGGCACTCTTACTCATCCTGACTGTAACCATCTTGTAGCAAGTTGAATAATTAACTTGCTTGACTACAAAATTGTTTGCTGTACTGTCGTGTGATGTGGATTCTTTCTTCATTGACAGGCCACCAACGGTGCCTCTTCTAAGTTTTCATAAACCAGTGTCTTTCCTTACTGGTCCTCTGGGTGACTTCTTTGGAATACATAAAGAACATTATGCGCAAGCCTTCTCAGGTTTGAGGTTGCTGAGTTACAACTTCTCTAGTAAAAGCCAGTGGATAATGCTATCACCTATATATGGGTTTATGATTTCTAAAATGTCAGGACAGAAATGGTGAAAAGAAAGCATCCCAGATAGGTGGAAAGGAGTAAAAAGTTTTACATACTGATACAAAATTCCTTTGTTTAATTGAAATCAGTGCTTTTAAAAACAGTTTGGCTGACAGCCCTGAGCCTTGAGCACTCTCTATTTCCTTTACAAACCAAGTCAGTTATTTCAACTCTGCCCCTTGCCCCAGGTCTGCATTTCACTCTGTTACAGAACTTCCCTCTTACTGATTTTAGGACACAAGTTCATTCTTCTCTAACTCTTGATTTTAACACCAAAGTTCATATCCTTGAAAGGAAACCCAATAAACAAGCTCTCAGGATAAGATGCACCAGGATCCCATTTGGGGGGCCTGTGGCTCCACCCCACCTTACCCCAAAGTATAGAAATAAAGAAAAATCCTGAGTTCTTTCTGGGGAAATTCCAAGAACTTTAGCTAGCCCTAAAGAGTAAATAAGTAACTTGTTAAACAGAAAGGTAATAGTTGCCTAAAACAATTGCTAAGAAATTTAAAGTTCAGGGATGCTTGGTTTCCATATGGAAACCAAAGATAGCATATTAACATATATTCCTAAATTGCCTTTCAGAAACCTGGACCCTCCCACCAAGGACTCCCACCAAACAAATCAACTGACAGGTAGACCTCAGATAGAGGAGAATTGAGGACTGAAATCTGACCACCAATCTTTGATCTAAATTTCTTCCTGAGGGGCTTGCAGGGTATTACACCCTGAGCCCGTGACATTTTTTTTTTCTGCTGACCCCAAATTTTAAAACAAAGTTTATCTTCCTTAACCCATTACAAATCAGAAAAATCTCTGAATCTACTTAAGACCTATCAGTCTTCCATTTCAGAATATTCCATCCTTTGAGGACAAAATCAACATGTAACCTTCCTGTATTGATTTATGATTTTGCCTATAGCTTCTGCTTTCCTGAAAGTTACTTTGCCTTTAAAAACCCTTGCCTGCAAGCCATTGGAGAGGTCAGGATTTGAGCAATAGCTGCTGTTCCTTCTTGCTTGGCACCCTGCAAATAAACACCTCCCTTTCTATTGCTGCAAAAACCTCTGTGTAAATATCTGGGTTTACTGCATCAAGTAAGTAGACCTCTATTTGGTTCTAATACAGAAACCCACTGTTTTCTGTCCATATTACTACAACCCTTAAAGAAAGGCATAACCAGCATTCAAGCAGACCTGCATGTACCTACATCCCTGAAAATTAGCAAAAGAAAGCATATCCCCTTATCTTTTATACATTCCCTGTTAAATTACTTCAAAGAACCTTTAACCCCCTACAGACTGCTCACTCCAACTGAGAGAAATGAATCTCTATTCGCTCCCTTTTATCTGTGATCTTAGATCTGAAAATATAGCACCCGTGTAACTAAGCCTTGTAATGTATATAACCTTCTTGTTTATAACTACTAATCAACTATGTGTTGTAGTGAGTAACATTTTACTTTGTAATAGGCTCTGTTAACTCCTTTACTCTATGGCAAACATAAGAGTTGTCTTCAGTTTGAGGTTACTGATAACACTGTAAGCTACCTTTCGGTAGCCGGCACCAGGAAATGTGGATCATAAATGTTACCATTAACAAAATGTGGCTGTAACTTGAGTTCTGAAGGATGCTCTGTTAGTCACATAGTCAATGTATAGGTACCAGCAATCCTGAACTTATAAAAACAGACTGTGAAACCTAAGGGGTGAGCAGACCAGATCCAGAAATGCCAGGAGCCAGGTTCTGTCTCCCTGAATTCTGAATTCAGAAATAAACTTCTTTCTGCTGTTCCTTGCCTCTCGATGTATTGGCATCAAGAGATAGCAACCGAGCATTTACTCAGACTGTAACTGTTCTAAAAGGACAAATGAAAATCCAGTAATGCCAAGGACAGAGAGAGCTTCCAATGATCAATGATGCAAGAACGCATTCATTCATTCATTTATTCATCAGTACCCATTCTGTGACAGATCCAGTGCTGGGCCCTGAAGACAAATGCAATAATAAAAAGACCTAGTCCCTTGTTTCGGGGGTATTTAAGACCTCAGGGATGAATAAAATGAGTTAAAGTTAAGATGCATCTGCTAAGAGCAGTATAAATAAAGTGCTATGGGAGACCCCAAAAATAGGGTTTTGAGATCCCTTGCACTGAAGCCTCATTGCATCTGGGGCTTCCTGGTAATCAGAGTCTAATACCACCAGATAGGAAGGAAGGACAATGCTGACAGTAACTGCATCTTCTGCAATGCTCATTACCCTGAGTGTGGGTTGGGGAGGCCTGGGGCTGATAAGGACTATTATCAGATTTCTCACATTTTTATAAGGGGAAAGGACTCCATGCCACTTCCCACAGGGGAATATAGGAGAAAATGCCTTCCATATGATATTGGCAGTAACCTATTTCCAGGTTTCAGCCATTTCCCAATACCTAGTTCTAGAGTGACTACATTCTGCAATCCAAAAATTGGGACATATGATCTGACAATGGATATGTTCTTTTAAAAAAAATTTTTTTTATACACAATTTTAAAGACCTAAAGACTGAATCACATATGGCTACATGCTTGACATTTATCAAGCTTTTATTAATTAGGGAATGACCCATAAAACCCATCACATGTTTTAGGACATACAGTAACATGTAGCACCTATGTATTTGCTTTGATGACACCCAAATTACATCAATGCTGATGCTACAAAACACCAGTTAGAAGAACTGTTTTTCTCAAATGCTGAAAAAAGTGTAAGTTCTCTTTCTCAGAGATTTTTTTTAAAGGTTTACAGAAAAGAAACTCAACAATATGCTCTTACACTAATTCTAATTCAATTCCTTCCAAAAAAGAGGAGATAGTAACTCTGAAAAGTTATAATATCTCATGTATCCCAAACTTGTAGACATCAAGAATCACATATATGAACAAGCACACAAGCATGAAATGTTAAGAGCACCTGCCACTAAGTACAGGTACTAAACTTTATGGACATGATGATAACAAACAAGACATTTAGGACCTCATGAACTCTGTGAATGCTTATATTGCATACAAGTGTAATAACTTTGCTTCTCTGGTTTAACAACTCATAGTCGATTATAAACAAGAAATTTGTAAAGGAATACAGATAAGTACTTAAATTAGGCATACAAACAGTACCGAAACACAGTATACACATAGTAAATATTTGTTAGATGAATGAACAAATGAATAAGAAAATGAGTCACATCAAATAGCCTTGCTGTTCAAAAGACCGTTAATTGCCCCTTAAATTTTCTATACATATCAGTTAAGCTCACTACTATCTGCTAATGATATGGCAATTAAGAAACTCAAATTTTACTCATTATATTATGCTTAAGAAGTCATGAACATAAAAATATGCTTTCAAGGTTTTCTACTACAAAATTGTTTTTGCAAATACCATCTGAAGCAACAAACTTCAGTTTTTGTAAAATTCATTAACATGGGTACTCCATTCCCGAATGATGCAAGATAGAATATTTCTCTTTATTTTGCCTTTAAAAAATAATCACCTAGCCGGGCTCGGTGGCTCAGCCTGTAATCCCGCGCCTTTGGGAGGCTGAGGTGAGTGGACTGCCTGAGCCTGCGGGTTCGAGACCCGCCTGGGCAGCGAGACCTCATCTCTACCATAAATCAAAAAATCAGCTGGGCGTGGTAGCGCATGCTTGTAATTCTGGCTACTCGGAAGGCTGAGGCGGAAGGATCGCCGGAGCCCAGCAGGTCGAGGCTGCGGTGGCCGGGAGCGGCCACTGCACTCCAGTCTGGGCGACAGAGTGAGACTCCAACTCAAAAAAAAAAAAAAAAAAAAATAATCACCTAAGCCCAGCAGGTGAAGGCTGTGGTGGCCATGAGCATGCCCCTGTACTCCAGCCTGGGCGACAGAGCGAGACTTCAACTAAAAAAAAAAAGAATGCTTTATTTGTAGAGGTATGTTATACTCATTTAAAACAAGCCCCTTTATGATAAAGAAAAAGCTCTAATTTGTCTTTTATCATCCAGACTGAGAGGCATATTGATTGAACTCTCTGAATAATCACTCACTGGTATATTTCATATTGTGTAAATATAATCTAAAACCTACTGTAGGAATTGCTTGCAATTTTGAAATTCTTGCAAGAATGTCATTTCATAAGACGGATACATTTCTGATTCAACAATAGCTATTAAACTAGAATCCTAGAAAAAATCAATAAGCATCTAAAATCTTTTAAAATTGGTTTGTGGAGGTCTAGAATATGCAGTTTCCAAAATGTGGGTAATTCAAAATAATTTTGCTGTAACTTTTCTATTCACAAATGTGGGTGATTCCAAATAATTTCATTGTATCTTTTGTCTTAAAAAGTACCTCAAAAAGGAGAAACCGGTAGGCAGACCAAATTGTTAAAAGTCACATTCAATTTTATTGGTGGAAAGTTATTTTTACCTATTACAATATTTACCCTTAGAATCCTTCCCTTTCAATCATGTATTCAGTGTTATAACTGTCTCTACTCACTAATGCCAAAACACGGAGCAAAGTTTACAATAAAGCTTTACCAAAATCTTCTTCAGGCCATTTTCATATATCATAATTAGCTCCTCGTACATAAAAGTGCTCAATAATTTACATATCTTGTTGAATGAATAAGTGAATGTGTGGCTTGTTTTACAGATCTCAGTGGCACAATGGCAAATGAAATATTTCTAATCTTTTTTATAGCTACAGTGCATCAATAACACAGTAATGTTGTCAACACCTCAGCACCCCCACCACCAACACCAAAGTGTTTTAAGCTCCCAGTAGCATGTTCTAGGTATTGTACAGGACAATTCAGAAGCATATTCCAAGTCCTTCAGGAAAGTCCAAATTTAAAACCCCCAGTTCTTGATGTTGTAGAAATCTCTCTCTCTCTCTCTCTCTCTCTCTCTCTCTCTCTCTCTCTCTCTCTCTCTCTCTCTCTCTCTCTCTCTCGTGCACACATGCGCGTGCGCGCACACTTGCACACACACACACACACACACACACACACACCCATTAAAGGAAGTAGCTAAACCACTTTTGTAATTATTCGGTTAAATGTAACTGACTTGGGCAGGTAATTTGTAGACATCACTGAGTTTTCAAGGTTGGTATCCAAAAGAGGAGTGTTTGACAGAGTCAAAAGGAAAGCAAAGGTAAACCTAACTTTGTTTTTAAAACTTGGTAATATGATCTTTTTCAAAGCCTGAGAGGGTCACTATGTTGCCAGAAAATACATAAGAAATATTGACAAGCATTTTATATGAGACAATTAAGAAGTAAATCTGAGAACTGAGAAAAACATACATGAAAACAAAGAATTTTTAAGAGGAAGAAAATGGTGAGGAATTTAAAATAAATATTTTATTTTATCTTATTCTTAATTTTCTTATTTTGAGTTGGAGTCTCACTCTGTTGCTCAGGCTGGAGTGCAGTGGCATGTTCATGCCACCCCAGTATCGACCTGCTGGCTCCGGCGATCCTTTAGACTCAACCTTCCAAGTAGCCAGAACTATAGGCGCATGCTACCACTCCTGGCTAATTTTTTATTTATTGTAGAGACGAGGTCTCACCAAGTTGCACGGACTGTTCTCAAACCCACAGGCTCAGGTAATCCACTCGTCCTGGCCTCCCAAAGTGCTGGGATTACAGGCTGAGCCACCAAGTTCAGCCTAAAAAGAAATATTTTAAAAAGCAGCTTCAAGAATCCAAGAACATTTCTTACTCTGCTTGACTCATCAAGACCTGCTTAGCACAGAAGATGGTAATTATCTCTTCTTTACCAAATGGATCAATGAAATATGATATATAAATTGATCAAAATAATAAAAAGAAAGGAAGAGCTAGAACCCAAGAGAGCATGTGACAAAGGTCAATGCATAACAAAAAGAAGTTATCTAGAAAAACAGTGTTGGCCACTCCCAAAGAATGGTACAGTCAGGACAATTGAGATTCACAGAAAGAGGCTGTCTACAGCCTGAAGAAAGAATGAATATCCACCATCACAGAGAGTTGTGCAATACACAATCTGTGAAACTAGAAAATTCCCCCAAAGCTGAAGACAAATGTCAGACCAGTGGTGTCCAGTTCTGGCTGCACATTAGAATCATCTGGGGAACTGGTTAGAAAATACTTTGGCCGGGCACAGTGGCTCAAGCCTGTAATCCCAGCATTTTGGGAGGCTGAGGTAAGAGGATTGCCTGAGTCCACGGGTACAAGACCAGTCCGGACAAATTCGCAAGATTTCATCTCTACAATAAAAAAAAATTTTTTTTAAATTAGCCAGGCATGGTAGCGCACCCCTATAGTTCTAGCTACACTGGATCCTTCCAGCAGAAGGATCGCCAGAGCCTAGCAAGTTAACACTGGGGTGCCCATGAGCATACCACTGCATTCCAGCCTGAGCGATGGAATGAAACGTCAACTCAAAAAAAAAAAAAAAGAAAGAAAAAGAAAAAAAAAATACTGCTGCCCAAATCCCACCCAAAAAGAGTTGTTTTATTTAGATTGGAAACGGATTTAGGAATTATTTTTAAGTGGTAAGTAGCAGAGACAGAATTTGAACCACATCTATCTCAGTCCAAATCCCAGGCACTTTCTACTGTGTCACTCTTCTCCTTCTAACCCTGGCTAGCCACACATCCTGGAGGGGTGGAGCTGCCTGTGCTGTATTTTCTCCTCTGATATACTCTCAGATAAATGCAGACTTGCTGCTTGAGAAGAAAACAGAGTCAGTCACTGAGAGAGCAAGTGGTTGGGACCTGAATCTGTTTTTCCCCTGGATTTCCAGTTCTTCTCTGCAAGGTAGATTTGATGATTTATCCTCTTCTAGACTAGGAGAAAACTGCAAGTCTAAAGTTCAGACAAAGAATGGAGTCTGACAAGACATGCAAACGGTCCAGTATGGCTAGCCTAGAGATCGTGGTTAGGGGTGGGGGAGGAAGGGAAGGAGAAGCATGGAGCAGGAGAAGCAACAGGGACAAAAGAGTCTGGAGACCTCACAGAACCGGTGGAGATGGATGCCCCAAGGCATTCAGAAGAGGGATTATGAGGCACAGCTTCTCTGAAGGGCAACTTACATAGAGACCAATTTAGAGTACAAACATTAAACTTGTTGCCAAAGCTGCAGAAGCTTCTTCAGACAGACCAGAAAGAGAACCTACCCTCTCCTTACAACCTTCTGCAATCACCTCATCACCCATACTACAGTCAAGGCTGCCACAACTGAATCAGAGAATGTGCTTGCCACTGTGATATTTAATAGATCTAGGGAGAAAGTATGAAATAATATTTGTACTCTAAATGAGTATGGAAATAACAAGTATTTTGTTACTTCCCCAACATCTCCCTCCTGTTAGTTATGTCTGATTGAAGCCTTTCAAACATTTCGGGAAAAGAACATTAGACTAAAGCAATCTGACTTGTAATTTTCTTCTACTGCTCTTTAACTTAGTAATCTGGGCACATTCTTTCTCAAATCAAGGAATTTGTCATTTGTGATCTCGTAGCAAGAATGTGAGCTTCTGAGGGCTCCTATGCTGGTCAAATAAGATAATGTATGTTTTGAAAACTGTTAAACACAACAAAGTGGTATGTTGAGTGTATTTGATTCAATCATGCAACAAATACTTTTGATTAAAAAAAAAGCAAAGATTCACAAAACAAACTAAATACTTCCAGCAACACAGAATGAGATATCTATCCGTGAAACAGATATCTACTCATGTAAATATACAGAGGGAGGTAGGAAATCTTTCTGGGTTTTCTTTTTGCATTCACCTCTAAAGATAGTGCTAAATATCTTCCTAAAAAAGGAGAAAAGAACAGCCCTATGTTTTCCTTCAGCAGCAGCATGAGGAAACCACAGGAATAGAAGCCAGGTGTGTTCCATAGACTCCAGAGACTGTGGAAACCTTGTTTCAAAGTTCAGGAGGGAAGTCATAAACTGTATCTAGCATTCTGTTTTGTGTCAATATGAACCATGAATCCTTGTAAAGTTCTCCTGGAAACTTATCTGTTTCAGGGTCGCTAGCTTCCAACTTATGTTCCTAAACTATCCTTCTATCATTCCCCAACTCCCTCATGCTGCCCTTACTTGTCCCAGAAGGGTGCATTTTAAAAGTTATGACCCTCAGTAATCTATGAACTTGGCAGGATGTTGTTGAAGCTATTTGAATTCCCACAAGAAATACACCCTAGAGATGTCATGAGTGGAAATTGGTCCAAGAAGTATAAAAATAGATGCATGTTCCCCTTTGTCTCATAGGTAATAACTGATGCTGTACAAGCAAGTGGTAATGAAAAATATTAGAGGAATCTGAGACAGTAACTAGGAATCATTCTTCTTGGAAGTATCTCATTTAAAGAGGCAAGTGATAGTTATTTTCTAGAGACAGTAGAGACTGTTGTTGCCTGGATTACATCTATCTTGATGGTAGATTGCTATCCTTGAGACACGTTCCAATGTGAAAAGCAAACAAAATCTGTATTGTCTTCATTTAAATTTCATCCAGCAGAGCTGATCTTCATATGTGATAACAAGATTCCTTCATTCACCGAGGGCATATTTTTCTGCTGATAATCTTATTTCTGTCACTAAGATGCTTCTTTAAAAATAGTACTACACAGGCTACTAGAGGAGCAAGATGTTAACAAGGTTTAAAAATACAGATAACCATGACCAGTTGAGAGTGAATGGTAGTAGCTGCTGAGGTGGGCTGAGACCAGCCTCCCAGTATAAAGGCCCCTGGAAATGTCCTATGCCTGAAAGCATGCAAATGTGCCATGTTACGGGTGTCCCTTGGCTAGGCCTCGCCCCAAAAATGATGCTGTCCTTTGGCAATTTGGAAACCTTCAGCCTCGGGGTACGGGATGAATGTGTGAGAGTTATAAATGCAGAAAAAAATGCCACAGGATTTGTTTCATGTAAGGTGAAAATTAAGAGCAATATGCCTATCTCATATGTCCCAGCCTCTAAAATGAAGGCTCAGAACACCTGAGATGTGACCTTACTCTGCAGTCACTGCTCACCACACACCTGAGGGTCAGTAGCCTAGGGGAGCCACTCCAGGAACTGGTTCCATGGGAAATCGTGTTCAACAAAAAGATATGATTGTTTTATTTAATTATGCAACAGATAAGCAAGCTGACATTGTATTACCAGTGGAATTACACGAGATGTCGCAGTCTTCATTTTCTGCCAATCTAAAATTGATACTTAAATCTTAAAGGTGGAAGCGCGTCTACCAGTAGTAGTCCCTAAACATCAATGATCAGGAGTATAGACCCCTGAACAATGATTAATATTCCAAGGTACTTAATTCATTCTCCACAGAATTCCTTTACACTCAGGGATTTTCATTCCAGAGGCATATGAATGAGGATCTCCTCTCAAGGAATGTGAAACTCTACATTCTGTTGGATTACAATCAGAATTTCAGATACTGGGATCAAAACCAACACTGGGAATCCCTTCCAATGAAATAACAGCAAGTTCAGAAGAACTACTGTAGAATCTTTAAGATGCAATTTCTCAAAAATATAAATAACCTGATTTTTTTTTTTTTTTTTGAGTTGGAGTCTCACTCTTGTCGCTCAGACTTGAGTGCAGTGGCACGCTCACGGCCACTATAGCCTTGACCTGCTGGGCTCAGGCGTCCTTCCGCCTCAGCCTTCCAAAACAGCTTGATTTTTTTTAAAAAAATCTCATCAGGCAAACATCAAGTAGGACAAAATTCATATTGGTGAAGCCTCCTCTAATATTCACAGGTGACTTCAATCCCGTCAGGCTGTGGTCAAGCAGAACTCTCCCACAGAAGCTGCCCATGTCATTCTCAGCATGGTTCTCTGCTCTTCTGGTCCCAGACCAATTGCCTCCTAAAACGAACTCCTTCTCACCTTGTCATTAAAACTTCACTTAAGCCAAACCCTGCTTTTCACATCACCAGTACAAGATGCATCCTTTATCACTCAAATTCTGAGGCCTTCCTCATCTTACTCTGCTCGTGCTGGTTTTCCCTTCCCATCACTCTCATGCCGAAGCATTCACCTGGGTCACAGTTAACAAACACATGACATGTGGCCCAACACCCCCAGTACTGGGCACAGAACACACATTGTCACCACTCTGGAATCTTCCTCAAAGAGCCTAGATGAAGCCTCAAAACCCTTCTCCACCAGGCTCTAGTCAGCCACTGCCAATCAACGCAGTACTCCTAAAGATGGGCAGGTGAGAGGAATGATTGATGAGTAGAGGGCTCACAGCTGGATCCTGCAGTTAAACAACATCTGCCATTCTTCTCCACTTTTCTCTGGCCCAAAATGCAACTCAACATGAACCCAAGGAGTGTTCCATCTATACATGGGCTAATTGTAGGCCTGCAGCCTTCTTTTTGCTCTTACAACATAAGATAATTTTAAAACATGATACATCCCCTCAAACTTTATGAAATTGAAATCCCTATTCCTATACTGTATGCATTTAGTTTCAAGAACATAAATTACTGGCATGTTGAAACACTGACAACTAAAAATTGTATTTTCAGTATAACCAGTGAAATCTACCACAATGTCTCCAGTGATATCTAAATAGTCTAATAATTGGATGCTTACCATCATCCACTTAAAAAATACAGGAACAACATCTTCAATATTTTGGAATAAACTTTCATTTTACAATAATTTTAGATTTATAGAAACATGGTAAAGAAACTACAGAGTGCTTGCCCTCACCCCCATGGCCTTTTCCTCTCTGTACAATGTCTGGTTTTAATCAGGCATTTTTATAATGTTATCATATTAGTTACAGTTTCTTGTGTTTTTTGTTTTTTTGTCAGTCAGTTGTGTTTTATTTGTGGGTGCTCACGCTTCACAGTGGGTACAGCTGCTCCTTCTGCTGCTGCTGCTTCTTGGTCTTCAGGTTCTCCTCATGCTTGCTGAGCCGGTGGCGCATGACACGCATTTTCTTAAGCTGCAGATCCAGGGGCTTGTACTTCTTGCCCTTGTAGAACTTTCTGAGGTTTTCTTTCTGAGTCTGGCTAATAACAGTGAGAACAGGAGCAATGGATTTGTGAACGACTTGGATCCTGGAGAGCTTGGATGCCGTGCCACCTGTCACTTTGGCGACCCGCAGCTGATACAGTTCCACCTTCAGGTCGTCCAGATGTTTCAGCAGCTCCTCCTTCTTGCTGTGAAGGTCTTGGGCCTTAATCTTGGCCATTGCTGCACAAGCCACCACTGCCGCGGCCACCTCATAGTTTTTTGTTTTGGGGTTTTTTAAATCTTAGTAGTTCCCCAGAATTTAGTCCATCTAAATTGAAATCCATCATCAAAGAACATTATACCACATGACATGTGTTGCAGGGACCTTATAACAGAGTATTCCCAATTATCTCTTCCCATCCCTTGTGGCACTGCTGTCATTTATTTCACTCATTCACATGTTATATGATAGTCCAATACATTGGTATGATTATTGCTTTAAAGAGTTATCTCTTCAATCAATAAAGAAAAAAGACTTCATTTTGTATTCATTTCTTCTCTGATGCTCTTCCTTCTTTATATAGATTTAAGTTTTCAACCTATGCCATTTTTCTTCTGCCTGAAGAATTTTTTAAAAATATTTCTTGAAGGGAAAAACTTCTAGAGAAAGGTTTCCTCAGTTTTTATTTATCTGAATGGCCCTTACTTCATCTTCACCTTTGAAAAAGAATTTCACTAAATAAAAAATTCTATGCAGGCATTTTTGTTCCTTCAATACTTTAAATATTTAATTCCACTTGCTCACATAGCTTCAAATGACAAGTCTGGTATAATTCTTATTCATGTTTCTCTGTAAGTGAGATGCTCCCTTGTCCTCTCTTGCCCAGTTTCTTTCAAGATTTTCTCTGTCATGGTTTTCTACAGTAGGAACATGAGATGCCCAGGTGGAGGTCAGTTTTGAGGAATTTATCGTATTTGATATTCTCTGAGTTTCCTGGATATATAATCTCATATCTGATTCATTTTATACATTTACAGTCATTATTATCTCAAATATTTCTTCTCCACCATTATCTCTTTAATATTGTTTATATTACATCTTTTGAAATTATCTTACTGTTCTAGGATGTTTTGTTCTTTCCTTTTCCTCCTTTGCATTTTAATTCAGGAAGTTTCTGTTGACCTATTTTAAGCTGATTCTTTCTTTGGTTACATTAATTCTACTTTCAACTCCAAAGGCATTCTTCATTTCTGTTACTATGTTTTTGACTTCTAGCATTTCCTTTCAAGTCTTTCTCATTTCATCTCTCTGTTTACATTGTTTGTCTGTTCTTGAATGCTGTCTACTTATTATATTACATTCCTTGATATATTAATCACAGTTATTTTTAATTCCCAGTCAGAAGATTCCAACATTAGTGTCATATCTGAGTCAGGTTCTGACTATTGTTTTGTCTCTTTAAAGTTTTTTTTTTCTTGCCACTTGGCATGACTTGCCATTTTTCATTAAAAGCAGCACATACCATATCAGGTAGTAGGAACTGAAGAATGCCTTTAGTGTGAGGATCTATATTAACATATATCAATCTGGCTAGAAGTTGGGCTGCATTTAATTGTTGCTATATAGCAACAGATGCCAGAGGTTTCAAATTCCTCTAGTGTCTTTGCTTTTGTTTTACTTCTTTACTTTGGGCTTTGCTAAGTATTCCTCCTCAGAGATAGTTTGTCTTGTAGCTGTTAGATGTAATCTACTATTATCACACTGGAGTGCTGTTGGTGTGACAGTAAGCTGTGCAAGATGGTAAGCAATGAGAGTGAGGTATGATTCTTTAATCAAATCTCAATCTTTTAGTGGGTCTCTGTTCCAGAGCTGTAAATTCACAAACATTCACCCAGTTGTACTATTTTTTTTTTAACTCCTGCCTCCTCCTCCATTCCCTGGCTAGAGTATTTCCAATTAATTTCCAGGAAATCTACTCCTCCCCCCTAGTCCCCTAGGAGAGAGGAAGGCTAGAGAGGGCTGGAGAAGGACCATGCTTCCCAGATAAGATTCTGGCCGTCTTTTATCCTAGGAATAGCCTTTGTTACAGGAAGGCTGTGATGTATTTCACAAAGATTACTCTTCACCCTCTGCCAGAGTCTCTAGGAGACATTTCCCAAATCTTCACCATGAGAACCCAGTAGGAATTCTGAGGTAAAGTCCACAGATGTATGGGATACCTCTAAGACTGTAACCCCAGAACCTTCTTATCTCATACTACTCTCCACTCAGCATCCAGTAATTCATCAAATTTACCACTTAAGTGTCCACAAATTTATAGCTCTAACGACTTTTGCTCTAGGTAAGCTGATCCCAGTTGAAACTCTATGGATATGCCTGTCTCTTCAGATTTCCAAGCTATTTACATGTTGGAGCTAAAACTGGAAATCCCCCTCTTTAACTTTTTATATCTTCCTTTTTCTCTTTAAACTTTTATTACCATTCCAAAAGTTTTAGAAAATGTTTATCCTAAAATAATTTTGTGTCTAAAAGCTATTAAAGACCATGTATATCTACTGTAAAATATGTATAAATTAAGATTTAATACTTGATTTATTTCATGATACCATAAGGCTCTAAAGGGTTGTGTTGTTTTTGGGTTTTTTTTTGTCAAATAAATCTCTGGATCAGATTATGATTACAATGATTATAAGTACATATAAAATTTCATTATATAGTCATTAAACATAAAATTAGGTTTTGTAACTGCACCTCTTAATAAGTTGAATTATAATCAAACGTTTCCTATACATTAATGAAATATACTGCTGAAAGCTAATCAGACTAGAGGCTAATATATTATTCTACCTTTTATTAAAAAGTGGTAGAATCTTTAAAATTGTATAAGACAAAATATGAGGATTTAATGTAATTTGTTTAAATACTTCCTGTTAAGATCTGATAAAATAGATTTTAAGTACTTTGATTAATAAGACATTCTGAATCAAAAAGAAATCACATATAAGTTTTATTCATTAGTTTTAGACCATGTAGCTCAAGAAGACATTCCAGCTGCATTTAAGAGTCATTAACCTATATTGTTTCAGCTCTTCAAAGATATTTTCTTTATGTGAGGACACATCCAAGCAAAGAGTACTTAGAATAACTGAAGAGAATCACTTACATATAAATATATCAGGGGTGGAGGGGATATTTTTAACATTCAATAGTCCCTTTGCCTTGCTCTCCTATAACTGTCCTTGAAGAGTGATGTATACTTTGACAGCAGTGGGGTATGAAAGATGAAAAGTTCTCACACTGAATTCAGAACCTCCCAACTACTGAAGTCAGAAGTCATGTTTCTAAATACAAAACTTCACCCTTAACAGAAACATGCACAGAAATGAAAGACACACCGTGGGTCGAGATTTATCATTAAAAGGCTCGGTGTGGTGCCCAAAAAGTTTCTGTACCTAGGACCAGGAAGCATAGAGAGATATGAATGAGTGAGGCACAGGACCTTCAGTTTAAAAAATGGGAGAAGTGGAACTCCAGTGCATTCTTGGGCAAGTTACATTTGGGAATGGCAGGTGTGGAAACTGAAGATCTGGAAACTGATTCCATTACAACCATCCATGCTTGCACACCCCCTGCAAAGTCCTCATGTATCCTCAGAGTACATGAGTCCTACTCCACAACTGAAGGATGACAAATCCAAAACCTGCAGAGTACGCCAGGAGGCTGGAGACCCAGGAAAGAGCTGACACTGGTAGCAGAAATGTCTTGTTCCTTTGGGGAGGTCTTTTATTTTAGGCCTTCAGCTGAAGGCCTCAATGAGGCTCACCCATAGTTTGGAGAGTGCTTTTGTTTATTCAAAGTCTACTGACTTAAATGTTAACCCCTCATCTAAAAAACACCTTCATGGAAATATCTAAATAATGTTTGACCAAGTATCTGAGTACTCTGGCCTAGACAAGATGACATAAAATTAATCATCACAACATGTTTTCCTTTTATATTTGAATGGAAATCACAATTTACATTAACCTTAACAAACTGGCAGGCTTTTGGAACCAAGCTAGGCTGGGCCTTTTTCACTTCTAAAGGCTGGCTGTGTTCCTCCAAAGTCAGCAAGACCTTCGAAATGCTGTATTCATCATAGGTGAAGCTCCCATCATTTACCACTGCTGAACAAAGAATTCCAAGTACTATTTTACTGAGTAGCATTAGTGATCTTCATGTATGTATAGTCACCAATGGTAAATATTCTTATAGTCCCTGTCCTGAAGAAGCTTTTACAAAATCAATTCAGTATTCACTCAAAATATTGATAGAACATCTGTTATAAATAAGTCATTGTGGGAGATACAGATAGTAAATCCCTCAGGAAGCATAAAATGTAGTTGCAGAGACAAGATAGGTTCAACATACATTTTTTTTAAAGATGTGGGTACAATTCAGGGTTAGGTATACAAATGTTCATTATGCAGGTACAACATACATTTTTAAGGTCAGCACCAAGTCCAGGCACAAGGCAGATTGACCTGGGAAGGCTCATTCTAGCTATATTACTAAAGAAAATGCAGTAAGATGCACAAATGATGGTGGTAAAACATGACAAATGGCAAGAGATATACCTCTATTTATAGGGATGTGCCAAAGTTTGAAAGACTAAACTCAATACTAACTGGATCAGCCATAAGGTCCTCCTGTACAACACCTGAAACATTGCTAGTCCTTAATCACAGCTTCTCTCTAGAATTTTGTTAACAACCCAGTTCACAAAGCAACAGCTTTACATCTTTTCAAACACTTACATTATAAAATGCATTCAAATTTCTATGGACATGTCAGTGTCGGTGATTCATGTGAGAGTCCCTGCCTTATCAATAGTTATGTGTATCCTGGACTTGATCAGTAAACAGATATTTTAGCTGATTGGCAACCAGGAAAAGGAGCTGTAAATGATAAACTCTGCACAGGTATAGTTTAGCTTCCCTTTAATACAGCAGTTTAGATGTTAGCTGAAGGAAATAATCATCTAAAGTTTTTGAAAGTTAATTATTTTGTGTTATAGATGAATTTAATTTTATTAATCTCTTTGGGAATGATTCTTATTTTTTATATTCACTTAGCTCCATGAAGGTTGTGAATCAATAGCACTATTGTGATTTTTAAGCATAAAAGAAAGTAACCAAAACTACTTCTTGACATCTTCTCCAGATCTTTTTCTTTCTCCCAACTTTCTTTCCTTAATAGTTCTTATCCTTGATGTTTTCTAACTTACTTATCTTTTAGGGGGAGAAGAGTTGCTTTTGGGAGGAGGAGGATGGTCTGGGTGTTTGTTTGTTTATCCTAATACCCAGGACTCTTTCCTGATCATCCAGGTGACAGGTTGTTTTTTTTTTTTAAGCGATAGATCAGTTTAACAGTAGTCATACATCTGGCAACCAAGGTCCATGACAAGCCCGAAAATGGGGCATGGAAAAAAGAAAACTTCCCAAAGTTAATGTACCAAAATTTGTGCAGTATGCTGGAAAGTCCTAATTTTACCGATAGTCCTAACATTTTACAACAAACTGGTTTACTACTCCTAAGCACATTAGACGTTGCAGACTTTAGGATAGACAAGGCTAACATACTGTCTTCAGAGGGAGGTTATATTGGACAGGAGAAAATCTACAAAGAGCAGACAACTTGCTCCACAAACAACAAAGTCTGGGGTCTTTGAGTATGATGAACACATTCAACATTTTTATCCAGTTTGAGTTAAAAAAAATATTACTAGCATTTTCCCCCATTCTTAGATGTATGTTTCACTTTTTAATGTTTCTCAATAAAAGTCAATCTCAGAACAAAAAATTTTCCTTTAATGTAATCGTGTTTCTTTTCTTTAATGAAGTGCAGCAACAGTAGACCTTGCAATCTAGAAAGGGAGGAAGTTGGTAACTAATATGCATAAAAAGATAGAACTGGGTTCACAGTCCTCTGGACTGAAAACTTTAAAATGTTTTACAAAGATACACCCCAAATAAAGTATTTTTATCCCTAAGTTTTACATAACAGGGTAATCTGGAAAATTAAGTTATGTTGAGTACCACATTCCCTGAAGATGCCTGATAAATGAACCATATACTTAGACAAATGGAGCTCCCAGAAAAGAAGCTGTTATCACAAACAGTTGCTAGTTTATCTTCTTAGTAGGGTTTCTTTTTTTTCCTGATTAACCGGTGTTTGATTTTCCTGCTTCTTCAAAGACCCGTTCCAATGAAGTTCAGAGACTTTATATGCTTGAAAGTATATTTTTCAGCTTTCACATAAAAAGCACACATCTTTCTATCTCACTTAATAAAGTTATATGTTTGAGCAGACAGTATTTATTGACCATTCCTCTTGCTTTATTTTGATAACGGTTAATTAGCCTAGTCCTCAAGTTATCACCGCACAATTTAAAAATCTGAAACTCTCATTTCAATATTTACTAAGTCTCCCTTTGAGGCTAGCACTGTGCTCAGTCAGCACTGTGAGCAAAACCAAAGAAGATGCAAGTTCTACTCCTAAAAGGTTTAAGAGCCTGTTGACATAAAAAGCAGCGATCTTACCAAGGGCTCATTGATAAATAAAAATCATGTGAGACATACTGTTACTGCCCATCTCAAAACTGTTAAACTGAACGCACTTCATAGCCCACCTTGATTTCAATAAACTGAAACATACTCTCGTAGCACCCCAATTTCCATAACACCTTCAAAAGCATGACAAGTAGAACAGAAGTAAAATAGCTACTGCTGCAACACTAGCCATTATCAGATAAGGGATCTCTCCGGCAGAAGGTTTTCAGTATGGGTGAGTTTAAGTGCACCACATACATATATATGTTCTTTTGTGACTCCACTTCCCTTCTTACAGTCATGACATATATTTGAAGGAAAGAGAATTAGAAATAGCCTTAAATCCACTCATTAATTTAAGAGAACCATTCATTTAAGTGAATCAAATAATCATTAACAAATTATTTGTGACATCTCACAAGACCAACCTATAGTGACATTACCCAGAAAATCTAATCTAGCATAAGTTCTAAACATTAAATCAAATAAGACTTAAGCTTGAAAAAGTATTAGAGAAGGTTAAAATTTCAGTATCCTCACAAAGGTAAAGTATAATGTGATTGCAGGATGTGTTCACTTGCTAGAGCTGACATAACAAAATACCATAGACTGGGTGTCTTAAACAACAGAAATTTATTTTTTCATCATTCTGGAGGCTAGAAGTCCAAGATCAAGGTATCAGCAGGGGTTTCTCCTGACACCTCTCTTCTTGGCTTGCAAACAGCTACTTTTTCTCTGTGTCCTCATCTGGCCTCTCCCTGGGTGTATACATCTCTAGTGTCTCTTTCTCTTCTTACAAAGATACCAGTCCTACTGTATTAGGAATCCACCCATAGGACTTATTTAACCTTAATTATATCTTTAAAGGCCTTATCTCCAAATACAGTCACATTGGGAATTAGGGCTTCAACATATAAATGCTGTCCATATTTTTCCACTCATTCTGTAACACATGGTAACCTCCAGGAACTTAGTTATTATTCTTTTAAGATGAGAATCATCTGACTGAGAAATTATCCATGAATAGACTCAAGAAATATAAGCTCCAAACCTGTCACGATACACCTGGTAGCTCAGCCAGTAGCTACTGACTTCAGCCCTCAGTTAAGTTTGTCTTCCCCTGACCAAGTTTACTCCATTTTCCACTGCAGTTTGCTGTCAGTAATTCTTGGTAGCCAAGGAGGTCTGAGCAATGAGGCAAAAGAGAGATGGTAAAGCTAACACTTATTTCACTTGTGACAGTACAATTCTCAGGTTATCTTCCCAGCAGTGGGTATCACTTAGTAGGCCAGGATTTCTCCCTCAGAATTAACCACACACTATCAGGGTCTTCCTTTATCCAGCACTCCCTCATGTGTCTTCTCTGTGATGAAGACTTTGTTTTATTTGATCTAACACCTAATCCCAAAGGCAGCTATAGCACCCCCTCAGTCTTCAAAGTTACCTCAGCTTAAATCCCATGTATGAGAATGCTAGACTGCCCCACTCACTGGATACAGACTCTTGGCCTTCATACTTCTACCTGCATGGGAAGGTTGGTGCAAGTTTCAACTCTTACCATCCTTCAATCTTCAAAGAGATACCAACTTACAGTTCCACTTGCCTCATCGATGCTAGAAAATCCACAATTTGGAATATTAAAAAAAAACAAACTACTAATTAGTGAGTACTTACTGTATTCTAGATACCTTGTTAAGGGTTTTCCTTACATTAGTTCATAAATCCTCTCAACAAATGCATATAATTACAGAAAGGAAAATTGAGACTCAGGAAGATTAAGTAAGTCCTCTGGGATCATACAAGTAGTAAATGGCAGAGCGAATGTTTGAATCTCTATTTCTAACATTCAAGTTTTATCTTTCCCTGCTTCCCTACCCTCCTTAGGTATGAGAATGTACTTATATTGGAAAACTACCTATTTTTAGGTTTAGGAGGTTGATGGGGTTTTGATGCTGCTGGAGTCCTGGATTTTGCACACTATGTATCTCCAGTAGACCACAGCCATGCCTCTCTCTGTGCTTCAAGATCCACATCTGGAAAATAGACTAATAATACCAGTTCCTCACATTGCACAGAGCTACAACAATAAAAATGTGATCCTGTATGTGAATGAGGTTTGGGAAAATCCATAAAAAATATAAACCTATTTATACTAGTCAAACCTCAAAAAAGAATACTGTCATACTATGCCCCCAGAGTATCCCCCTTGACAAGACAATGTCAGCTACCCAAGGTCCTTTCCTCCTCCAAACTCCTCTAAGAACTCACAGTTTGTTTCACTCTCTTGGGCTTAAGCATACACTACACGTGGTGCTATTTAACTTTTTCCATGCATCTATCTAGAAATATGGATGAGACTATAAATGCCTTGATTTGGGGATTATGTTAATTATTCTTATATTGCCTGTAGTGCCCTGCATGCTTTTCCCTACAGTAAGTATTCAAAAACTATCACACAGCTGGAATGATAATAAATATGTATGGCCATTGTAATAGGGAGTTGGTATTAACTGGCAGCCATTTAAAATAAGAGCTTAGGCCGGGCTCAGTGACTCAGCCTGTAATCCCACCACTTTGGGAGGCAGAAGTGAGTAGATTGCCTGAGCCTGCAGGTTTGAGACCAGCCAGAGCAACTTGGTAAGACCTCATCTCTACAATAAATCAAAAATTAGCTGGACGTGGTTGCATGCAATAAATCAAAAATTAGCTGGACGTGGTTCCAAGTTCCGGCTACTTGGAAGACTGAGGCAGAAGGCTTGTTGGAACCCAGCAGGTTAATGCGTGTGCCATTAAATAAAATAAAATAAGAGCTTAATAGCAAAAACATGGAACCAAACAAGCTGTCCATCGAAACTGGACTGAATTTTTAAAATATGGTACATACATACAATGGAATATTATACAGCCATAAATAATAGCTTAATAGCAAAAACATGGAACCAAACAAGCTGTCCATCGAAACTGGACTGAATTTTTAAAATATGGTACATACATACAATGGAATATTATACAGCCATAAAGAAGGACAAACATATGGACTTCGTAGCAACGTGGATGGATGTGGAGTCTATAATACTCAGTGATCTATCACAGAAACAAAGAACTGAGTACCACATGTTCCCACTCATAAGTGGACCCAGAACATCTACCATAATACTATAAGAAAGGAATTGGCAGTAGTGGGATACTGCAGGAGTGGGGAGGGGACTGGAGTGGGGACACAACATCAATAAGGGTATCTGATCTCAAAACAGGCAAAGTGGGTACCAAAGAGAGACCCAAACTTTACCTGTACAATGACGACTTTTGTACCTACCTAATCATGAATTTTACCCCACATCTTTAAAATAAAAATGAAATAAAATAAAATAAGAGATTTTTTTTTTCACAATGAACTGTATGTGTACTAATTGTATATTTGACCAATCTGCCTAAATCTATTTGGGCCTACAAGAACAGGTTTGTAAGTGCTGATTCATTTAGTAACCCCAGCACGTTCTCCCCATAATTCAGCTTAATGGACTCCACCATGATATCCTAGCTCCACAGCTAAGAGAATCCACACTCCACTCTGAATGCAGAGGGGAAAGAGAGAGGCTTTTGATTCTTTAGTCACAAAGTGAATACAAAACAAGTTGCTTCACTGTGTAATTTGACATAGACAGATCCTCAGCAAAATAACTAAAGTGACAAGAAGCCACAAGTAGAAACTGATAACTGTCAAGGTACATGGCAGCTTTATACACAAACACCTTCCCTAGAAAGACTCTGCTTATTGTGTCACCTCAGTAAAATCAGATTTTATTTTCATTTCAAATCATTCTCTCCAGAGGAAATATCTGTTCACCCTGGCAGGTACTTTGACACAGGAGTTCCATGCTAAGAGAAATGCATGTTGATACATCAGAAGAGCAGTAGAAGCTATCTCAGATGACAGGAAGCTATCTCAGATGACAGATGATAGCAGTAGAAGCTATCTCAGATGACTTTTATCTCAGATAAAAGTCCAAAAAGGCTCTTGGTAACCCTCTGTGTTTTGACATCTACATTAACTCAGAGCCTATTCCATGGACTTTTACATGAAAAAATAAACAGAAAAATGAAAATAAAAATTATCTGAGTTAGTAAAATATTAAGCAAAAAAGTCCCAAACAAAAAACTCAGAAATAGAACTGGAAAAATATGGCATCTTTTGATGAGAATCATTTAAACTGTGATGATTTGAAACTGTCATTTGAAGTTAAGCACCACTCTGCTCCTTTCACCAAACATTTACCCTCCAATTCAATCCTCTCCTATGATAAACAGGCAAAACTCATGAAGGTGAGGGCTTTAAGGCTAAAAAAGGTCCTATTTGTGTGGTCAAGTGGCTGATGACCTACCAAAGACTCATGTTCCCCTCTCTATAGTGTAGACTTGTTGCTGGGATGTGACTGTCCAGTCAAGGTGAGGGCACAGGGCTACATGCCCAAGTCCCTTGCTCCTAGGTGAGGCCATGGGGCCAACTTGTGAGTGGAAGTGATGTGTGTCACTTCAGGACCAAGAGCCTTATCACTCTCTCCTATCCCATTCTTTGACTGAAGGAAGTAGCTTGAGAGGCTGTAGTAGAAGGTAGGGCCACAAAACAGAAAAAGCCTAGATACCCAGATCACCAGCTGGAGAGCCATCCACTGACCAGCAATATGAGAGCAAGAAGGAAACTTCTGAAATGCTAAGTCACTGGAGCCTGGCATTTGTTACAGTAGCTAGCATTACCCTAACCCACCCAATTTGCTATCCTGGTTTTCTTTCTATTATTCACCTTTTAATTTTGATGTGCTTTTTTATGGGTCTATTCCTCTATAACTAACCATTTGAGTCACTGATTTATTCCTGGCCTTAAGTACTGTGGAAACTGCCAAGAATCTGTCCGTCTGGCTTACTCAAATAGTTATCTATCCATTCTTTTCTCCGTTTATCTATAACAGCTTGGCTTGTCACACCAAACTATTATGTGATGGTATGATGGAACTGATTAGAGTAGAGTTGTAGTGTATGGATGTAAGTTTGAATGTTGATTCTAGGTAACTGTGGAAAAGTACTTTATCCACATCAAGGCTCAGCTGCCTCATTTGTAGGACAATAGCACATTTTACCTCTGCTTTGGCATTTCATTCTCTAGTCACAAAATGTGAAGTAGTATTTCACTTAGCCCGTGTGTGTGTGTGTGTGTGTGTGTGTGTGTGTGTGTGTGTGTGTGTGTCTGTGTAAACCTCTTCACAATTTTAATCGCTGCCCCAACAGATCTGGCAATAATTCTGGTACTTGGGAATCTTATTTTGCATGACATACAAGAAACTCATCCAAAAGCAGTCACAATGTGATCTGATGTAGGGTCGTTTATATTAAGAATCCTCCCTTCCCCCAGTTTGAATTAGGTTATGTATAATTTGATGTGGCTGCTGATTTGTCATGGATGTTTGATCATACTGATATCTGCTGTGCCCATTTCATTAAGTCCTTCCCACTGAAACAGAATATCCATGTACACTCAAAGTGTGTTTTCCTCCTCCTTGTTCTGGCAGATAAGGAAAGAGGGCTAAAGTTTACCCTCACTGGTAACATTATTCATCCTCAAATCAAAATAAACTGCTGAAACCATCAGTTAAATATGAGCTAACCTAATTAAGAAATTAAAAAGTTTGGCCTTCAGGAAACAATTTTCAAAGAGGAGATTCAAAGACAAGAATTTCCTTGTGCCCAAAATGGGGTAGGGCAGTATATACTAGTTAATTGTCTTAAAATTTAAAAATTCCCAACCAATAAAATAGCTGCAGCACTCCAGATTGGACATTTAATTTGTGGAAGTACATATTTGGGTACCTACATAATGTTACCAGGTCCAGCTAGCATCCTATCCAACTATGTCATTTTAAGAGTAAGAAAATTTAGGACCCAGGAGATGACATGACTTGCTCGTGTTAATGGAAGGAATGTACTAATTTACCATATGGCAGCCACAAGTCACTAAAGGAGCATACTAATTTATCATGTGGTCCTGCCTGCCTGTGCCATGTCACCCTGGTGTCAGAAGTTCACTGTCAGAGCTCCTCTTCTCTTTTACTGTCTGCACTGTCTTCCTTCAGAGACAACACAGACTTTGTTTAAGAACATTAGGGACCCATAGCCCTGATTTGAGCTGAAATGCCCTGGAGTCAGTTACCAATCTCTGAGGTTCCATTTCCTCACCAATAAAATGGGATTAATAACAGCATCCATGTCAAAGGGCTATAGTGGGGGCCCACAGATCTCTGTCCCGGCACTGAATGTGGCCTCAGCAAGTGCCCACTTTTTCTCCTTTTATGGGCATCCCGTCAGACAGTCTGTGACAGTGGGGCAAGCCCCTTCCAACTAATCTATGTCTCTGATCTTTAATAAAAGGATTCTGGTTCTTGTTTTCTGTTGTTGTTGTTTGTTGTTTTGTTTTTTAATACTGCAACTCAGATATATATGGAAGCACCCATAGGCAAAAAATCAGAAGAATCCAGTTCATGGAGAGAAAACCCTTCTCATACTTTTAGGGATGGAAATTTGAGGGTTTAAGGAACCATCTATAATGGGGTGTCTATGCTTTTACTTTGCCAGTTCAGAGGTGAAGATGATTCATTTGGTTTTGAGGGTAAGACATGAAAGATAAAAGACTTTTGAACTTCTAATATTTGCACTTTTAATTTTAAATATTTAAAACATACAATTTAGTGTATATTCAGAATATGTTCAATAGCGGCTTTGCAAATAAAATGAGCTTCCACATGTGCAAGAATTTTCTTGTCAGGAAGAAATGTGTTATTTGAACCTCTCAATAGGTAGATGCAAGTTAAGAGAAGTGAAAATTGGTTAACTGGGGTTTGAACTGAAGTTATTTAAATTAATAAGTTTCACTTTCTCTCACCACAGTTTCATCTTGTGAATCACTTCCACTTGCCCTTTGGGGAACCTTGTCTTAAAATTTGCTTCTGATGAACTTACCTAGTCATACCTCCTGCAGTCACCAAATAGCATAAAAATTCATAATAAGTTAATCAGTGCAATCTCAAACTAAAATTTAACTCACTTGTTTTCCAACAATAAAGAACACAATAACCAAACCAAAATGCCTAACCTTTATCACAACTATGAAATTTCAAAATTTTCATAAACAGAAAATTGAAAACCAACCACTCAAAATCATGGACATATAAATGGCAGGAGCAAGTTATATTTCTACAGGTTTCAGCTACCCATTTATAAACTGGCATGTCCAAGTATGCAAAAGTGATTTTTTTCTACTTGAGTACAAATGTCTTTTTTAATAAGCCTACCTAATTTCCCTGCCAGGAGATTATAATCTAAACACCAGAGGCAAAATTGACCAACATGTATACTACTGAATAAAAATAGGAAAATTCATTAATAATCCTTTTTTAAGGAAGCAAAAACAATTTGTATTGAAACCATAGTGCTCCAATTTTCATAAGGGTATCTCCTGCGTTTCCTAAGGTTCTTAAAGTTTGAGGTTTTACATTTAGGTCTTTGATCCATTTAGAGTTGGTTTTTGTGTATGGTGATAGGTAGGGATCTTGTTTTAATCTTCTGCATGTGGTCAACCAGTTTTCCCAGCACCGTTTACTGAATAGGTTCTCCTCTCCCCAGTGGTTGGTGGTGGAGGCTTTGTCGAAGATGAGTTGGTTGAGAAATTAAGGTTTTGCTTCTGGTATCTCTATCCTGTTCCATTAGTCTATATGCCTGTTTTTGTACCAATACTGTTTTGATTATTGTAGCTTTATAATAAACCTTAAAGGCTGGGAGTATGATGCCTCCCGCTTTGGGGGGGTGGTTATTCGTGTCATTTATGTTTCCATATGAACTCCTGTACAATTCCTGATTAAAACTCCAAGTGTCCATGCCATAAGAGATAAGATAGACAAGTGGGACCTCATAAAACTGACAAGCTTCTGCAAAGCCAAAGAAATCATTGAGAGAGCAGGGACACAGCCCACAGCCTGGGAAAAAATATTTGCCAACTGTATATCTGATAAAGGCCTGACATCTAGGATCTATGAGGAACTCAAATGTGCCAAAAAGAAAAAAACAAACCACCCCATTACAAAGCAGGCAAAAGATATGAATAGACACTTCCCAAAAGAAGACATATGAGCAGCCAACAGATAAATGAGAAATTGCTCAGTTTCACTAGTCATCAAAGAAATACAAATTAAAACCACACTGAGATACCACCTAACTCCAGTCAGGCTGGCCATCATCAATACCTCAAAAAACAACAGATGCTGGAGAAGACGTGGCAAAAAGGGAACACTTTTACACTGCTGGTGGGAGTGTACATTAGTACAGCCTCTGTGGAAAAGTGTGGCAGTTCCTAAAAGATCTAAAAATTGCCTTCCATACGACCCCACAATCCCCCTACTGGAAATATACCTGGAGGAACTCAACTCTATGAAAAAAGATACCTGCACATGCATGTTTATTGCAGCATTATTCACAATAGCAAAAACATGGAACCAACTGAGCTGCCCATCGAAAGAAGATATGGATTTTTAAAATGTGGTACATATACACAATCGAATATTATGTAGCCATAAAGAAGGACAAAATTATGGACTTCGCAGCAACTTGAATGGACTTAGAGGCTATAATACTGAGTGATCTATCACAGAAACAAAGAACCGAGTATCACATGTTCTCACTCACAAGTGGACCTTGAACAACTATTGTAAGACTATTTTTTTTAAAAAAGGGATTGGCAGTAGTGGGTAACTGCCAGGGGAGAGCGGGGGTGGGATTGGCAGTTGTGGGAAACTGCCAGGGGAGATGGGGCACACCTCATCAACAAGGGTACCTGCATAATGAACATTTGCATACCTAACCCTGAATTGTACCTCATATATTTGAAATAAAAATTAAAACAAAAAACTATAGTGCTATCAAAATAGAAATTTTAAAAATACATAGGATTTTCCACAGTCTTACATTTCATACTAGACAGCCAAGTTAATTAACCTCTCTGATAGAGAAATAAAGGAGGTTTCTGCAACTCAATGCAGTATTCTAACCATAAGGATATTTGTATATCTTCTTTTGAGAAGTGTCTATTCATATCTTTTGCCTACTTTTTAATAGGGCTCTCTGGTTTTTTGTTTTTTGGTTTTTTGTTTTCCTTTTGGCATGTTTGAGCTCCTTGTAGATCCTGGATCCTTTGTCAGATATACAGTTGAAAATATTTTTTCCCATTCTGTGGACTGTCTCCCCACTCTCTTAAGTGTTTCTTTTGCTTTGCAGAAATTTTTAGTTTCATGAAGTCCCATTTGTCTATCTTATCTCTTATGGCTTGGGCTTTGGGGGTTTTGATCAGGAACTGGTTGCCTATTCCAGTTTCTGTAAGGGTGTCTAACAGATACACAAAAAAATGCCCAGTCTCACTACCACCTAACTCCAGTCAGGATGACCACCATTAATAACTCAAAAAACAGATGCCGAAGAGGATTTGGAGAAAAGGGAATGCTTCTACACTATTGGTGGGGGTGCAAACTAGTACAACCTCTGTAGAAAACAGTGTGGTGATTCCTAAAAGATCTAGAAATTGACATTCCATATGACCCAGCAATCCTCCTTCTGGAAATACACCTGGAGGAATTCAAATCATTCTACAAAAAAGATACCTGTGCATGCATGTTTATTGAAGCATTATTCACAATAGCAAAAACATGGAACTAATTGTGCTGCCCATTAAAAGTGAACTGGATTTTTTTCTTAATGTGGTACATATACATGATGGAATACTCCACAGCCATAAAAAAGGACAAAATTATGGACTTTGCAGCAACTTGGATGGCTTTAGAGTCTATCATATTCAGTGATCTATCACAGAAACAAAGAACTAAGGATCACATGTTCTCACTCATAAGTGGACACTGAACGTTTATCATAATAGTACATGAAAGGGATTGGCAGTAGTGGGTCACTGCTAGGGGAGGGGAGGCGCATGTAGCATTAATAAGGTATCTGATCCCAAACTAAGCAAAGTGAGGACAAATGGGAGGCCCAAACTGCACCTGTACGATGACTACCTATGTACCCAACCCTGAATTGTACCCCATATCTTAAAAAAAAAATAAGGATAACATGTCCGTTTTCTGTTGGTTCCTTCTACAATGGACATTGCCAACTTATGACTATCAGATACAAATATACACCTTTTTACTGTAACCCTGGCATCACCCAATTCTGTAACCTGACAGTCTCTTTCTATGTGGTACTTGAAAACAGCTGCAGACGCAGCCCCAGTAAAACCTGGGTAACCCATCACCTGTTTGGGATAGAACAAACCACCTAAACCCCACTGATGCACTGGGTTCTCACAGTCAAGATGCAGAGAAGGGACAGTAGGAAGTGATTCAGCCTGTGGGAGCTATGCCATCCCTAGCAAATTTAGATTGCTTCTCTATGAGATAAAACCAGATAATATTTTTCTTAATAATGTTGTCATTTTTTAAAAAATAGGAAACATTGACCACATTAGCACAGTTTTAGTGTAGCATTACATACACTGATTTTCTCTTCCTGTGTAGCTTAGCAAAAATGCATTTTCTCAGCAATTTACTTTCCAGATGTGACTTTGGTATTGCTGGGTGGGGTGGGAGGGATGTTAAGGGACAGACAGGTAGAAAACATCATCTGATTCAAGCCACTAAGCAGCAACCAGGATTGGATATACTTTCTTTTCTTTTCTTTTCTTTCTTTTTCTTTTTCTTTTTTTTAACAAGTTGCCATCTGCAGGGTAACTGACAATTAACTGGGGTTTATTCAAGCACTATTTCCAACCATGGATCTCCAGTGTGATACACATGGAATGCTGGATGTGCCAGTAAGTGGTTGGCTTTCCATTCACTAAGGAGTTCTAAACCTTAAATATACTACAGTGATGAAGTAAAATGCCTTTTCTGCTTTAAAAATTATTTAAAAGTTAACATTATACAAAATTTTTTTCTATCCAGATAGCTGCAGAGTAAATTACATTGCATTCAAGCTAAAGCCAAGCCAAGTGACACAGAGGGAAAGACTTGACACACAGACAGAAAGGCTTGACCTCAGTTTCCCCATTCAGGCATGTGCTGCTTTCTAGGTCTCATCAATATACCCTTCTAATGAGCCTACAATCAACACCCATAATGGCATCCTTCAAAAATCACAATTACATTTAGACATGTTTCTGCTTTTGTAAACACTTGCTTGAGGCATAAAGGTGCATGTGACATTATGTGGTCAAATAATCCTAAGTAACTGTCTTTAAACTGGTTTTTTTTTTCCATAAATTGAGCAATTCAAATATGCAGTCAAGAGTACTCATTACTTACAGACTCCCTGTGACTAATTTTTTTCAAAGTTTCCTTTTGCAATCTGAACATCAAGCCTTGATTTATCTACCTTGTAACATCCCATTTTAATATATCAAACATATCTCAAAAGTGTCTACCACAGCACCTGGCAAATAGTAGTCATTCAATAAAGGATCTCGTTTAATGATCTTGTTGCAGTCTCAGGAAATCTGCAAAATAGTTTATTACCCATCATAAAGCACTCAGACACGATTCATAAAAATTATGTACTATGTACATGTTTATGACCTAAGAATGATTTGGGCATATAAGATGATTTTCCATGGAATTTTAGCATTCTGGGGGGGGGATATCTGGATTGGGTTAACAAACAGAGAAATATTTAACCTGGGCCCCTCATACCTTGGAGCTCCATGAGGATATTCTGAGGCATAGGCTGTATGAATAATTATTAAGGAATAAATTTCCAAATCCTCGACTTCTATGTGTAGTTTTTCTCATTACTAGTCTTCCTACAGCTGAGGTTTCCTACCAGGTCTCCTTGCTATCACCCCCTGTCCCAATATAAAAACCTCAGGAGTAGACAAACAAAAAGACAAGACAAAGTAGGAGTCCCAAAGCCTAGTTTAATCAAGGCACCATACCTATCATCTCCATCTATTTCATTATGAGATGTACTGCTAGCTTTATGACTTATGTGTAACAATTGATCATAAAAAATTATAATTAGTTCACATATTTCTGGTCAGTTTTATAACAACAATAATTATAAAGATAATCCAGTCTAGAGGAAAATAATTTAATTCTAAGCCTATGGTCACAGGAAACTGAAAATAAATACAGTTCAATGAATGTACTTTTTTCAGGATATCATGATAGGGTGATCAGTAAGCTATTGAAAATACAGAACAGAATGAAAATAGAGTTTCCAAAACTGTTTAATGCAAAACTTGTCCCTGATTTTTCAAGGAGGATAATAGGTGGTTAAATCAAATCAAATATTCTGTTGTATACACTTTAAGGAATGCTAAAAGCTGGGCATGGTGACGTGTGCCTGTAGTTCCAGCTACTTGGAAGGCTGAGGCGGAAGGTCAAGGCTATGGTGGCTGTGAGTGTGCTACTGCTCTCCAGCCTGGGCAACAAAGTGAGACTCCTACTCAAAAAAAAAAAAATAAAATAAAAGGAATAATATAAAAGTTCCTTTCTAAATTTATCAATATGTATAATACACCAGAAACAACAGAAGTGATGTTGTGTCCTTCTCAGTATAACACATCAAGAAGCACAGGTTGTCAGTTGTCCCACTGTTGGTCCCTGGATCACTGGGAGAATTGTGCCCTCCAGATTTCTTCACTGTAAAGTTGCTATTTTAATTTTAGCATATTTTCAGTGCTACCCACTGAAACTGGACCGACTTAAAAAAAAAAAGTGGTACATATACACAATGGAATATTACACAGCCATAAAGAACAAAATTACAGAATTTGTGAAAACTTGGATGGATTTAGACTCTATAATACTCAGTGATTTATCACAGAAACAAAGAACTGAGTTGCATATGTCATAAGTGGACCCTGAACATGTACCATATTACTATAAGAAAGGGGTTGGCAGTAGCCGGAAACTGGCAGGGGAGCAGGGGGTGGGGAGGCAGCACATAACATTAATAAGGATACCTGATCTCAAACCAGGCAAAGTGGGAACAAAAGGTAGGCCTAAGTTTTACCTGTACAATGACCACTTGTATACCTAATCCTGAATTGTACCCACATCTTTAAAATAAAATAAATTTTACAAAAGAATACATGATAATTCTTTGTGCTACTCATGCAATTCTCCATGAGTTTGCAATTATTTCAAAACGAAAATAAAATCTTTATGTCTAATTAATATATGGGAGTAACTATATAATTTTCTAAAATCTTATCAGGGCAATCTCTGTAAAATCTAGAGTAAATGTCAAAAGAAAATTGGTAGTATAGTGTGGGTCTATAATGCCCAGAGTTTCATAATTAGAGATCAAACTCTGTTCAAGAAACTTCTAGCATCTTTTCTTCAAATGGCACAAATGAAGAAGCACTTCTCTCAGGCCACTTCTGAAAGCAAACCAGCATCCATGAGAGGAGCCCAGATCATATTTCACAGTACTGCTACTCCTAAGATAACTTTACTTTGGAAGCACCTAAGTACAAGTATCTTTCAAAGCAAGTTCACCTTGGTTGGCAAGTGCCAACTCCAGAATCTGCACAGAAAAGTGAGCCCTTTGGTGCTACCTGCAACAGTTAAAAACCAGAGACTTTCAGTTTGGCGTATGTCAGACTATCGAGACAGAAAATAAAATCTGCAATGGATAGGCTTGTGGACCACAATTTCCACTTAAAGAGAAATGACTGCATCCACTTCTGTCGCTAGTGGGCTAGAAAGGTGGAAGGACTAAGCAGGAGGAATCAGAGGAAAAATAGAAGAAGCATAAGACTGGAAATAAAATTACGTGACCTTAAAATTCTGTGGTCAGAAAATCCAGAGAAGACTTTAGTGGGAGAAAGTAGGAGAAGACATGGTATTTCCAGTGAATCATCAAAGGAAAGATGGCTTTCAGAAATGAAAAGGACACAGAAGGTCACTAAACCAGTATGATGGTTTCAGATGCCCAATGTCTTCCTTGAGATTGGACTTGGGGACCAAATAATTCCACTCAGGCACACTTGAGTTTGACATCAAAGGTCCTTCCATTTTACTCCAGTCAAGACCCACATATACAAGTCAGGGGTTAGTTGGATAAGAAGTTAGCAGGAATAATTTTGAACTAAGACAGGCCACAAGTAAAACATGAACACATCCCAAAATGTTTCTGAAAAGACAGATCTACTTGGCCCATGGCCAGGTCAACTCCCTCATTAAGTTCAACCACTTTTTAAAAATATCTTGCTTAAGGTGCTCCCTTTCCCTTTCTAACTAAAAGCAATTTTTGTTAACTTCTTTCTACAAAAGCAATACTTTAGAAAAATTAGAAAATACAAATAAGGGGAAGAAAAGCCAGATGCTCATCAGAAAGATAAACATCATTAACCCCTAGATATATAACAAGGATAATAATGAAAACAAAATAACTGCCTATTATTGATTGATTATCATATGCCAGGCACTCTAAGTGTTTTACAGATATTATCTTATCCAATCCTTACAGTAAAACTTGTAAAAACAAATGTGAAATTCACTTTACAGGTGTTTGACACCAAATGTTGAGTCATTAAGTTATCTTGCTAGGCAAGTATGTTCTTATTTGTTTAAATGTACTTAAGCATTTATTTAGTGATGACACTATTTCTGTCTTAAAATATGAAGTCTTCCTTTTCAGAAACATGGAATATTTCCCAACTTATTCAGAACTTTATGGCTATCAGTAAAAAAACTATAATGTTCCTCATGTAAGTTCTGTTTATATCTTGTTGCATTTTTCTTAGAACTGTATTTTCGATGCAATTACGACTAGTATTCTTTCTCTCTCAGTTATATTACTGTTTGTACATTTATTCTGGGTTTTCTGTAATTTTCAGAGTAATATGCTAAATTTGAGAAGAGGACAAAAAGACATTTTCTAATAAAGATTAAAAGTAGAGGGCAGAGGAGGGAATAACTAGAAGTTAATTTGACTGGAATTGGTTTCCTTGCAAGAGACAGAAATAACCACAGGATGCAATAAACATCAATCAGCACTTACTTATAAACTGGCATTGAATTAGGCCATCAACGGTTATGCAGTAATTTATAATCACTAACCTTGACCTGAAAAAGTTTATAAAACGGTTGAGGAGCTGACTGGAAATTAATATATGAACATCTATTAGCACCTATAGAGATAGCAAATACAAAATAATGTAACATGGCTTCATTTGTGCTGGGTGTTAAGAAAAAAGAGACTAGAGAGCTGAAGCAGTTGAAAAATATTTATTTTACTAAAATAAACATATCCTTGGGGCTGTTGGCAGATAAGAAGCCAGAATAAACACAGGGAAGTTCTAATATGAAACCAGAATAACATCTTTATGCTAAGCCCCAATATCCACTAAAACATAATACTATAACTTGCCAAATAGTAAAAACAATCAATGATACTCTTTACTGAAAAGTATTGGTGGGGGAGGGAGAAAAAGGAAAAACACACCTATGAAATCCCTTCTCAAAGTTTAAACAATGTGTGTTTTGAAGATGTGAAAAACCAAGAAATGTGGGTAACCTTATTTCTTGAGTACTAATTTATTCACTTGTTCTGGATACAAATCTACTTCTTGAGGTTAAGAATTTATTGTAGTTTCACCTTTCCTAAAAATAATGAAAATCTCAATTGTTGAGTAAACAACTTGTAAGGCTATCTATTTTTACTGACATTTATTAAGTACCTTTGCTTCCTGCACTGAATTTCTATTTAATCACTTCCCTCAACACATCAGTAGATCAGAACTGAAAGTCTTGATTATAACCCTTGAAGAACAAGAGGGAAAAATGTTTAAAGCACTCCATCTCCACTGGAGAGGAAGACATCCTAGCCCCACGGGATTTTTTTGACCTGGAAAAGAGAAAGATGACAGAAAGGGGAATCAGAGGTAATGTATTACTGTTGGGCATCTCCTACAAGCCTAGTACTGTGCTTACCACTTTACAGGATATCCCTTACAATGACCTTCAGAGGTAGGAACATTTCCTTGATTTCACAATTTGAAAGCTGAGGCTTACAGCAGTTACAGCATAACTGAGGGATATACACACAGGCTTGGGAACTGGAAGCTAGGGTTCCAATACCAGCTCTGCTGCTTGCTAGCTATAGGATCTTAAGTGAGTTACTTAATCATGCCAAGGCTCAGTTTCCTCATCAATAAAATGGTGGGAAAGTCTTTGAGGGTTGCTCTGAGGATTATGTATATAAAGCATGTAGCACAATGCTTGGCATACAGCAAGAATCCAGTAGATGACAGCCATCGTTATTATAATCTTCACTGATTCTTTTGTCTGCCTCCACCCCTCCCTGGGTCATCCTGTGCCTTCCCTGCACTGCTCTAGGACCTGAGCCTTCCTCCTAAAGATGCATTTCCAAGAACTCCCTCATAGGTAGGTTTCTGGTTGAATAAAGCCAATGGGAGGTACTAACAGCAAGAGACCACAGATCAGGAGGAGAGAAGCTGAGGTATTTCTTTCCCACTCCCTTCTTCCTCTGCGGTTTGTTTTCTGACAATGACTGTCGCTTTGTGACTCCATCTCCTGTCAGGACACCCCTCTTCCATAGGTCCTCCTCTCACTGGTTTCCTGTAACGAAAATCCCTTCCCCTTGTCACTAATCTCTGAGTGCCCAACACTCCTTGGTGATTGCTTGACGTGCCGCCATCTTGTAAGCAGTCCCTTCATCAAAAACTCTTAGACCATCTCAGTTGGAGTCAGCTTCCTGCCTAAACCTGACTGATATCTAAACTCAAAAATCAAATGTTGGTACATGAGAGATCCAACCACCACTATGATCCATTACCAGTGCTTTACAAAGCACTCACTTGCCAGTGGCAATTTAAACTGTACTGGTAGTTTACAATCAAGTATTATTAAATAAGCATTCTTAGCAGAGAGCAGAGCATTGTTAAAGTATATCTGGCAATTATTCAGAAAAGCCTCTGCTGATTTATTTAAAATGTTCTGTATCTCACTCTAAAAGCCCCACCCTGATTGCACAGGTTGGTCCCAATCCAATCCTGCACATAGCACCAACTACAATCCCACTGTCTTTCTGAGAAACATCAAGACCACAACTTTTCATAGAATCCTTGGAGAAAATTTCCCACAGAGTAGCCAGCAATTGTTTCTCAGTCCTTCTGAAACTGCTTATCAAAACTTCAAGCTCTGGAAACAACCATGATCAAAATAACTCCAGAGCCATTTTATAAACCATCACTTTCAACCATGTTCAGTTAGGACTTGACAGAAGCCACTTTAGTAGGTCTCATTTTTTCCCTAGCAATTCCAAGTATAATTGCTAATGAATCCACAGGGCATGAGTAAGCATGTAATTACCCAGTTAAAGAGTAATTATGTGGGCATTTATTTGTACCCACCAAGTGCAAGGGATATTGGATGCATTATCCAAAAGGGGCGTACTGTATGACTTCAAAGACTCAAATTTGCGTTTGCTTTAGTGTTTCTTTTTTGCTTTTTTTGTGCTTTTTTTGTTTTGTTTTGTTTTTACAGCTTTTGTTTTGGTGCACAGTTTTGCTATGTGACGTTTAGGCACATCAGATGAAACACTCCAGAGTAATTGGCACAGTGTTTCACATGACTGTGTAATCAGTTCTGATGATTTGAAGCAATTTTATAAGTGACCCCACATTACTAGTGAATCACTGCAAATTTCCCATTTTGGAATGGAGCAATAAAGCAGTGGTCTTGACTTGCGGGTCATCAAGAAACTTCAAGCTGGCAAGACTGGCACAGAGTATGAGCACTGAGAATCTGGCAGTCTGCCACTTTCAATAATTATTTGCTGCCAATCTTAATTTCCAGCTGCAATGTCAGCTGGATACAAAATTTGTACCCACTTTCTGCCCTGAACCCTGCACCGCACAGCCACAGGACCACAGAGTTTTGCCCCAGATGTCAGGGCACTCCACCATGGATTAAGTGATGGCTTAGAAAAGCTTTTCCTATAGAGAAGGTGCTCTAAGAATCTGTTGGAGTCACAAGATTCCATGAAGCCACACTTCCTTGTTGTTGGGCCTCTTCAAATGCCCATCCTATTCATCTAGGCCTACTCAGCCTTTGTGTAGGGATGGTGCTGTACTTACCTTCACCTTTGGGGTTTCCAATCCCTATTTAGCTCTCTGTTTCTTGCCTAACACATAGTAGGCACAAAAAAATATTTGATGAATGAACAAGTAAATGAACAAATAAATGGAAGAGTGGATGAATGAATGATCCTCCTGGATGTCCCAAAACATGGCTCATTTTCCCATCTAATTAATAACCCTCCATGTTGCTTCACACCAATGCTATGGGCACCCATCAGGTCCTACCTGGTTCCTAAGCAGGGGGTTCAAGACAGCTCAGTTTGACCCCTACACTCTAGAAAGTTTTCCTGCCTCTCCAGGTAGAATTGACCATTTCTTCCTGTGCACTGACAGAGCACTCAGGCATTCAATGTCTAGAAATACTTTTTTCCTTAAAGGTGACAAAGACATCCACAATTCTATCAAAATGTCCATGTAGTTCCAATTCTTTTCTCTCGGACCTATACAGAGAACGGGAAAAAAGTATTTAGGCTCACGAGAAGATGATCCAGTGTGGAAGGGAATTAAAATGATAAAGTTTACATTTTGATTGCTGTACACAAATCAAAGAATTATGTTAGCAGCAATGAAAAGAATGGGCTTTTTTTAAAGAAAGGAAAAAGCAGCCATATAAAGTAGAAAGAGTGTAAGCTTCCAAATCAGAAAGACCTGAGTTTGAACCCTGTTTTTTCTCTTGCCATATCCAAACTATCAGCAAGCACTGGAAAGCCTACCTTCAAAATGTGTGTTGAATCTGCACTGCCCTCTGCCACCACTCTGGTCCACACCACTAGTCTCTCACACGGACACTTCCAATAACCTCCTAATTGGTCTTCTAATCACTGTTAGATGAAACCTTTTCAAATATATCAAATTAAAACATGCCCAAGATCGACACTTTTCAAAGGTTGCCCATTGTACTTAGAATAAGAAGAAAATGCTTTCTTATGGACCCCGTGCCCTCACACACTGGCCCTTACCTTATCCTCATCATCTACCACTTACCAGTTCACAATGCTCAGTGATTCTCTAAGTGTGATCCCAGCACCAGAAGCATTAGCATTACTTGGGACCTTTTAGAAATGCAAATTTTCAGGCCCCATTCAGATCTACTGAATATGAGATGCTAGGTTTGAGGCACAGCAAGCTAAAATGATTTAGAGACAAAAAGTCTGAGAATCACTGCTCTAGATTCATGCTAGGTTTGAATCTGGCCCCCAAATTCCATGTATTAAAAATTAAATCCTCAAATTCATATGTTGATGGCATTTGGAGATAGGACCCTGGGAAGGTAATTAGGATTAGATAAGATCATTAGGGTGAGGGGGCCCCATGATGGGACTGGTGGCTTTGTCAAAAGACGAAGATCTTGCCCTCTTGCCATGTGATGCCCTCCACCATGTTGTGGCACAGCAAGGCCCTTGTTGATACCAGCATCATAATCTTGCACTTCCCATCCTTCAGAACATGAGCCAAATAAACTTATCTTCTTTATAAACTACCTAGTCTGTGGTATTCTGTTATAGCAACAGCACAGACTAAGACAGTACATCTAACATTCTATTGCTAGAAAATGTCAAGCTCTTTTCCAGCTCAGGACCTTTGTTTTCCACCCCCATCCCATGTCACCACCTTGACTGCCCTCTCCCCACAACTATGCAAAAGTTCTACCACCGAACGCAGATTGCTCTCTATCCTACTACATTATTCATTTCTATCATAATGCTTAGTATAATGTGATTTTGTTTGATTTAGTTGTGTATTGATTTTTTTGTCTGTACACTAAAATATGTGCTCCTTGAGAGCAATGATCTTATCTTTATCAATCACAGCGCGTTGCATGCAATCATTGTTCAACAACTATTGAACAAATGAATGAATAAGTTCAGTAAAACTCCATTTAACATAAGGTTAGAATAACAAAGTAAAAATGGCAACAAAATCCACTGATTTATAATAACAGGTATCAAATTACTTGCTTATTATGAGCCAGTCCCTGGGCTAAATCTTTTCTTATATTTCCTCCTTTAATTCTCACTAGAGATCAATGAGGTAGAACTATCGTCATTCTCACTTTAAGATGAAGACATCATGATGCAAAAAAGCTAAATAAATTGCCCAAAGCTACAGCTGGGCATTTATAAAGCCAAGATTCAAACTCAGGCTGTCCAACTCCAAATTTCAAACACTTCACCACCACCCAGTACTGCATCTGCCCAGGTATTTTCAACATGGATTTCAGCAGACTGCAGGAATGCCCCAGTGAGAAAACAGTCTGTCCAAGTTAGACCTCCTACAGATGGAAGCTGGGTAAAGGGATGCCCAATCCTGTCATCGAAGTATCAAAAAATTATGTTAGCTGATGAGTATTTAGAGGATGTACAATTTAGAGACTCCTAAATTGGGTACAGATATTTAGAAGATGAGTGTCAAATTGGGAAGCATTAAGCAGACATTAAGGCAGATCAAAATGGCCTTTTCAGGAAGCTGGGTCAGGATAGAAGTGTGTGCTTACTAAGTAGGCCAGATTAGTCAGAGGTAGGTCCTCTAACTCAGAAATTAGTAGGGTAGCCCAGCTTTGCCAAAGGATAAGACAGATTAAGAGGTTTGAACCTGGGGCTGAAGAGTTGAGCTAAAGGTTTTCAGATGGAGTGGAAGGAAGTATATTCCCCTGTCAAGACCTTTACAACAGCCTGTAGAAGCAGCACTGGAACCCAGGACTTGGGAGTATTTTCTTAATATCCCTGATGTCAGGGATTTGGGACCATCCTGGAACTCTATCTTTTCAACAGAAATTGCTGAGAAAAATGAATGAGACCCTACCTCTCAAAGGGTATGTTCATATCATCCATTTATGGGTTTCCAAGGGATCGAATGGTCTTTGAGGTATTTTTTTTAACCAAATTGTGCCTTTATTTTCATTCAGTAGTTTCATCATATTTAGAAAGATTGGGTATATTTCATCATCACAAAATTTTATTCTCAAAATATGTCTTGAAATATTATGTGTTGGTTTCCAAATGATGCTACTTGCCTAGATATAACTGCTTATAGGACTAGGTGAGAATAATAAACTCTCAAGTAAAGGCATCTTGTACAGTAGAATATGCTGAGCATTTGCTTCCCAACTCCACACTCATGGCAGAAGTCATTAATGAAACAGTGTTAGAATCCTTCTTAACTTGTTGATAATTGCCATTCTGACTGGGGTTAAGTGGTATCTCAGTGTGGTTTTGATTTGCATCTCCCTGATGATTAGTGAGGTTGAACATTTCTTCATGTTTTGTTGGCTGCTTGGATGTCTTCCTTTGTGAAGTGTCTGTTCATATCTTTTGCCCATTTTATAATGGGGTTGTTTGTTTTTTTCTTTTCAGCATGTTTGAGTTCCTTGTAGATCCAGGATGTTAAGCCTTTGTCGGACCTGGAGTTGGCAAATACTTTTTCCCAGTCTGTAGGCTGTCTCCCTGCTCTCTTGATGGTTTCTTTGGCTTTGCAGAAGCTTGTCAGTTTAATAAGGTCCCACTTGTCTATTTTCTGTCTTATGAGCTGTGGGTTTTGGGTTTTAATAACAGCTGCTGGAGAGGGTGTGGTGAAAAGGGAACACTTCTACACTGTTGGTGGGAGTGTAAACTAGTGCAACCTCTGTGGAAAGCTGTGTGGCAATTCCTAAAAGCTCTAAATACCAACCTCCCATATGATCCTGCAATCCCCCTACTGGGAATATATCCTGAAGAACACAAATCACTCTATAAAAAAGATACCTGCACATGCATGTTTATCGCAGCATTGTTCACAATAGCAAGAACCTGGAAACAGCCATGCTGCCCGTCAAAAGAAGACTGGATTTTAAAAATGTGGTACATATACACGATGGAATACTACACAGCCATAAAAAAGAACAAAATCATGAATTTTGCAGCAACCTGGATGGAACTAGAGTCTATAATACTGAGTGACCTCTCACAGAAACAAAGATCCGAATATCACATGTTCTCACTCATATAACGGACCTTAAACATCCAATGCAATACTATACGAAAATGACTGACCGTACTGGGAAACTATGGTGGGGGGAGGGAGATGGGATTAACAGTAGCAAATATCTGTCTGGGTCGGGGAAACACCCCATATCAACAGGGTGCCTGAATGAAACGCAATTGTATACCTAACCCTTAACTGTACCCCACAACTTCATAATAAAATAAATAAATAAATAAATAAAAGAATCCTTCTTAAATCAATCAATCAGAATTAGTACTCGGAAATGATGTACCTCCCCTGTCATGAGTAACTGTATAGAAATAAAGTATATGAGGCAGTGTAGATCAATAGTTAAGAGTTCCACTCTGGAGTGACATAGACATAAATTCACATCTTGGCTTTGTTACCTATCAACTATACAACATTGCCATGGTTTCCATCTCTAAAATGGAATATAAAAAGCTTCTAATCCATCATATGGAGGTTATAAGGATTAAATAATTCTAGTAAATAATTCAAGCTTATTTAGTCACTATTTTATAAAAATGTGCTAAATACTACTCTAGGTGCTTTTCACATGTTAATTCATCTAATCCTCAAGCAATCTTATAAGATAGAAAGTATCATTATGTCCCTCATGAGGAAACCAGCACACAGAGAGGTAAAGGAACTTGTCAAGGTCACACACTCAGTCAATGACAGAGCCAAGATTTGAACCCAGGCAGTCTGGCTCCAGAATCCACATGTGTAAGCACTACACTGTTAAAATGACAGCAATTCCCTTACTTACTAGGTTCTTCGTTTAGTAATTTGCTAGTCTTGTGAAAGTGAGTAAAAATATTTTCAAGTTTTCCTTTGAGATCTCCAAATGAAAGCTACTAGAAAAATGTGAAAAATTATGTACTTTGTTATCCTAAGCACCAGTCAAGGAGACACAGAAGCAGAATTCATTATACCAAAGCACTGTACGGTTATTTTGATATAGGTCAGCAATTATAGCATCTTCCATCTTCCTAACAGGTGACAGGTAGTACCAATACTCTTAAAATAATAAAATCTCAAAATGCACATCTTATCCTGGCAGTAGGGGGGTGGGAGGCATACCATGTAAATCATCAAGGGGAGATGGAGGCCTAAGTAAGTGTCCCAGGAAAGAACTCCCTTAGCATAAAGTAGCCTTCCCCACACTTGCTCAGACTTCAGAAAGGAAGTCCTCCAGGGCTGTCAGCTCTCATCTTCTCTACAGATGATGAGCCTTCCAGCCAGACACACCGTTGGCTTTTTCTAGCAATTGCATCTAGCATTCTGCTAGTACCCTAGCACAAAGTTGGGCAGGTCCACTTCATGACAAGGTTTCAGGTGAGTCAAGATTAAAAACAAGCCCTAAAATATCAGGGATTAATAATTCAGGAAGTAATTTTTTTAGAAATAACACAATTTAAAGAAATATAGAAGTTAAATCTTTATTCCATGCAGAATGATTTAAATTCTGGCTTAATTTCCACATACTAATATCATTATGATGACTAACTTTGATAAAAGTACTTTGACTTGCCTAGCATCTCTTAGGTGATGAATTCTAAGGGCTTCAGTAAATTGCTTTTGTTCTACATTTCACGAGACCTTTGGGTTAGCACTCTAGAAAATGATCACCAACAGGTTTTTACCCTCCTGATCAAAAACATAGTTATTCCTGTGACCAATTCACTTCCTGTATCAGTTTCTTGTTGCAGCTATAACAAATTACCACACCTTCGTGGCTTAAAACAACACAAATTTCTTACAGTTCTGGAGGTCAGAAGTCTAAGATAGGTCTCAGTGGGCTAAAATTGTGGTGTCAGCAGGGCATCTTTCCTTCTGGAAGCGAAAGGAAGGAATCAGCTTCCTTGTCTTTTTCATCTTCTAGAGACCACCTATCTTCCATGGTTTGTGGTCCCCTCCTCCATTATAAAGCCAGCCAGCAGAGCATCTTCAAACTACTCTTGGTCTCTGAGACTCCTACCTCCCTCTTCTTAATATATTACTTCATATTTTAATTACAAAACTTTTTGCTAATGAAAGTTCAAAACAAATTAATCTCTTTTCTACTGAAATGTTTCAATAGATTCATGATTCTAAACAAATCTTCCTGGATTCTGATCAATAATATTTTTATTCTTTAAAATAGTTTATGAACTATGCTATACAGTTTATCCTACTGCCTCAAATGACAAAACTTTTATCACTGCTTTAGCTTTAAAGGTATATCTTCCCACTTTTAAAGCACTTTGTCTAGACAGCCATGGTTACTTTCTTAGCTTAAGTAGATGACAGTAATATGCCAGTATATATAGTTGTTACGTGCCCATATGCACAAAAAAAAGAAGAGGTAACAGAGAAAGTATTAATCTGACTATATACTATATCTTTTGATAATATCAAAGCAATTTGGAAAGTTTTATATCTGAGAGTTAAATATTAAGAAAAAAATTTCATAACTTACAGATAAAGTTGAATAGAACATCTTCTGAGCATGTTTTACATGTGAGATTTCGTTCTAGGTGCTCTAGGCAAACAACCATTAGCAATATATTGTTTGTGTTGTGTTTTTTTTGTCAGAGTCTTAAAAATAGCCTGTAATGTTACCTTAGATAACCCCTCCTAAGCTGCACAATGCAATTTATCTGCTATCTTGCCTGATGTTCCGCTTGAAGTGCAGAGAAGAACATTGTGCCTTCCACTGGCAAATATTCAATCATGTGGAGGTGAAGTGTCTCCAGCTAGGAGCTGCAGGCAACCCAGGAGTGGTTCTCAACTGGATCCCTAAGGTGATAGCCATTCCATCATGGATTCCTAGACAGGAGGCACTGCCACCCAAGGTCACGCCAAGGGTCTTGCTTTTCAGATTTGTCTCTCTCTCTCAATGAGCACATCAATGTGAACTCAAAAGAATGAAAAATGATTTCATATGATATTCACCCAATTGTTTTGTTCTGGGAGTGGCAATGGTAAACTACAAACCAATAATTTAATGCCAAACCCCTGTGTTCGACCAGACATGACAGCCAACTCTCAATAGCCTGAAAAGGAAGATGAGAGGACAAAGATAAGTACAATTCACAGAAAATAGTAATATTTCAGTAAAACCAATACTGTCATTGAAGACACTGATAGCAAAGGTTCTATTATCTTTATTTCTCTCTCCTTTCTTTTTTCTTTTCTTTTGTTTGCTGTTGTTGTTGTTGTTGTAATTGTTGTTGTTGTTTTGCATTACAGCAGAAGTTAGCAGGTCCCTCTTAGTTCAGAAAATTCTGAATGACAAGCCCAAACCAATAGGTTTTGAAAAAGGCCCATGAATAACACCAAAAAATCGCCTAATTGGAACCATAAACCAACACACTATCACAATTATAAAATCCAGATCGCAGATATAAGGGTGTTCATTATACTAATATTTTGACTTGCCTGTATGTCTGAAAAAAAACTCAAAATTCCAAGCTGGAAATAAAAAAGTAAAATAGAAAAAGAAATAATTCATAAGATATTATTGAAACATTTGGACTTTGATGAATTTTCATAAATTTGAGGTATATTCAGGTAGACCAGTTAATTTCTCTCTCCACATACAGCCCCAATCCCCTAAAATTTTTATGAAATCGACCATCTGAGAAAATGAAAATCTACATTGCTTCATATATCTTCTGAATGAACCAAATATGAGACTAGTGTAGAGCTAAATTATTTAGGGAAATTTCCTCTTACAGATCATGTCACACTGATATGTACCAGAACAGCAATTAAAATATTCTAAACCCATCCCTCTCTCCATGTAACTATCCTTGTCATACCATCTTTAAGTCAGAGTACAAATTGCTCCAGGGGTAAGTGATGACAGAAACATCTCCCAATTGACTAGTTACACAGACTCAAAGATAGGTACAATGAACATTCGAATGCCTACATACTCTTTAGTGAATTCAAATTTCCTAAAACAAGGAATGATCTAAAGAGAGTCTTATGAAAGCTTCTACACAAGGGACAGGAAATGGGATCCAAGGCAGGAGATAACTGGGGGAGCCCAGAAGTGGGGAGACAGAGATACAGCTTTTACTTAAGATCAATGTATGGATGACTCCCTAACACACCACAGAAAATCTGGTACAAAAGCAAATGCATTAAAAGATGCATGCCATTTGCTATTACAGTTGATAATCCCAAACATTGAGGTGTTTTCAGAAAGTGAAGCAATTGCTCCTGCAAAAGTGAAATGAGAATCAAAAAGCACCATGATTGACAGGGAAGGACAGTGCCGCTGATGCATAGACCTTTAATGTCCCAAAGCACTGTGCAAATACCTCTGTATTCCTTTCACTAATATGGGGAGTTAACTAACAACTAGAAAACCCTCTGGTTTATCATTCCAACACTTTACTTGTTTTGCTTGTAAATTCAACATTAAAAAGAGAGATAGAAAAACTTTTGACAGAGCTGCCAAGAACTTCTCTGAGTTACTACGAGTGGCAAGCTTAATTCTCCACACACCTAGTGCCTGTTCCCATCTCTTGATCCCACCTCAGACACACTACCTTCTCTTCTGGCTGCTTCAGTTATCCCTCATTCCAGCATTTCTTTCCCATTTTTGTCTTCCTATCTTGCCTGTTCCTTTAGCTCCCAGCACATGGCCATCCCAATTGGCTATAGTCAGTACTAAAGAATATCCATTAGAAAGAATGAGTGACTGAACCATACAGAAAGCTGTTTTAGCAATTAGAGACCAAACTATGCAGAAAGTTAAAAAGAAAAAAGAAGAGGCCTGCTTATTCTTTGTAAACCTTCAACAAGCAGATAAATATCCAGTGAGTGGCTAATACAACCAAGTTTAGTTGAAGAATGTACTCAACGTATATAAACAGCTTTAAAAACTTAGTTACTAGAAATCCTCCATAAAAACATTGAGAATTAGCCGGGCTCGGTGGCTCAGCCTGTAATTCCGCGCCTTTAGGAGGCTGAGGTGAGTGGATTGCCTGAGCCCATGGGTTCGAGACCTGCC
>NW_007055697.1:0-4624 GCF_000164805.1 Carlito syrichta | reverse complement strand
AGTCTCTCTGTTGCCCAGGCTGGAGTACAGTGACACAATCATGGCTCACCACAGCCTTGACCTCCTAGGCTCAGGTGATTCTTTCACCTCAGTCTTCCAAGTCACTGGGACTACAGGTGTGCACCACCAAGACCTGCTAAATTTTTTTAAAATTTTTTTGCAGAGAAAGGTCTCGCTATGTTGCCTAAGCTGGTCTTGAACTCCTGGGCCCAAGCAATCCTCTTGCCTCAGCCTCTCAAAGTGCATGATTATAGGCGTGAACCACTGTGCCCAGCTAGAATTACCAACTTTAGAATGGCAGTATTTGTCATAGAAAGAGCAGTGACTTCAGATTAGACAAATCTGGACCACCACCCAGCTGAGAGACCTTAGACGAGTTATTAAACTTTTCTGGGTTCTGTTGTTTTATATAGTGAGGATATGATAATTCACATCTAATAAGGCAAGAGGAAACGTGAGAGTACATGTAAAATGGCATGATTGTAGTTTACATTCAGTAAAAAAATAATATGCAGTGAGTTATTGAGGAACAGGCACTGAGAAAAGTATTTTTTAATATGTTTTCTAATCCAACCTTTCTAACAATGTGATTAGATGAAGTTTTAGCTCCATCCTCCCTGGAGAGATCAGAGTTAATGTCAAGATCATTGGTTCCCAAACTGGACTTCATGTTTGAATCACCTGAGGAATTTTGTAAAATGCTGATGCCTGAGTCCCACTCTCAGAGATTCTTATCTAAGAGTTCTGGGGTACAGTCTGGGCATTGGAATTCTTAAAAAGTCCCTGAGTGATCCCAGTGTGCAGCCAAAGTTGAATATCACTACCCTAGAAGCATGTTTTTCCTCCATACCGTCCACCTTGCTGCATCTCTTGGACAATACTTTCTTTTTTGTTTAGATTAGAAAATATAGTTTACTTATAAAGGAAATTAGAGAGAGGGAGGGAGGGAGAGAGGAAGAGAGAGAGAGAGAGAGAAATAAAGAGATTCGCCTCCCCAAGGCAGGGAAGGGGGCTTGGACAATACTTTCACCCATAAGAAGGCAAATTCATTTCTTCCACACAGGCCATTTTCCACTCATATTCTAGTGGCCCTCATCAATAAATCATTAATTCATTCATCCATTCATTGGGAATTTGGAGCTAAATAAGATAGTATTACTGCAATAGGAAAAAACTCAAAGTCTAGAGTGTAACTGATCGAGTAAGTCAATGATAAAAGTTTAGAGTAATCAATGACACATTAAAAATTAGCCGGACGTGGTAGCGCACGCCTGTAGTTCCAGCTACTTGGAAGGCTGAGGCGGAAGGATCACCGGAGCCCAGCAGGTTGAGGCTGCGGTGGCCGGGAGTGGCCACTGCACTCTAGTCTGGATGACAGAGTGAGACTCCAACTCAAAAAAAAAAAAAAAATGACATATTAAACATATTTACTAGAATGCCTGCTATGTGTTCAGCACAATGTTAGATAGATTAATGGAAAGACATGGGCACACAGCCTGACCTGATGGAGTTTCCAGTCAATGGATAAGAACAATAACAGAGGCAAGTTCAAAAAGAAGTGACTTTCCTCAAGTGTCTGTTTTCTACAATCATCTGTCCAGGCTGGAAAAGTAGTAGGCCTTCCAGAAGACAAACACTCAGAATAAGCCCAGTGAGAAAGTGAGAGGGTGGAGAAGAAAAAAGGTCTGGCTAAGTACAGTCATAACTGAAAGAGTCAACCTGCAAATACTAAATTATGTGCAATGCCTTGAAAACATCTTGCTATCCCAAACTCAACCTGAGAGGGGACCACTGTACTGGCTCTTCAAGCATGAGAAAGCAATAATCAGGCTGGGAGTGTGGTGAGAGGATCTCAGGAAAAGAGAAAACAAAGGGAGCAACTTTGATATGGGGTGGGTGGCAAACTGCATCCAAATGAACCAGTCCTTTCCTTCCCCTCCTCTCCAAAACTGCCTTCAGGTACTCTTTCTTCTCCTTCTCTTTTGACTATGTCCTCTCACCTCTTTATTTTCCAGCCCTTTTTCTCTCTTTTTCTCCCCTTATTTCTTCCCTTTAGGTAGCCTTTAGCATCTCTGACCTACCTCACCACACCTCTGCCCTTCAATTTACCAATTCATCTTGAGTCAAGCCTGGATTCAACAGTCTGAGTTCAGAAGAGCCACTGAAATTGATTTGATGCTCCAATGTAGCCATCTTGAAATTCTTATGTTTATTTGAGCAAGGGGCCCTGAATTTTCACTATGCACTGGGCTCTGTAAATTACATAAGTGGTATTGTCTAGAAGATCTAAATTGACATCTAGATTCACCAGTCTAGATATAGAATTCTGGAAAATAATTCCTATGAAAGATCACCTTTGGTGGAGTAATCTTTTTTTTTTTTTCATTAATCAGTATTTTTTATTATGTTTTGTGGGGTACAGTTAAGGGTTAGGTGTACAATGACGTTTCATTCAGGCACCCTGTAGATAAGAAGTGTTTTCCCATCCCCCAACAGATATTTGCTACTGTTAATCCCATCCCCCTCCCCCCCATAGTTTCCCAGTACCATCCGTCATTTTCTCATAGTATTGCATTGGATGTTCAAGGTCCATTATATGAGTGAGAACATGTGATATTCAGATTTTTGTTTTTGTGAGAGGTCACTCAGTATTATAGACTCTAGTTCCATCAAGGTTGCAGCGAAATTCATGATTTTGTTCTTTTTTATGGCTGCGTACTATTCCATCGTGTATATGTACCACATTTTTTTAATCCAGTCCTCTTTTGATGGGCAGCATGGTTGTTTCCAGGTTCTTGCTATTGTGAACAACGCTGCGATAAACATACGTGTGCAGGTATCTTTTTTATAGAGTGATTTGTGTTCTTCAGGGTATATTCCCAGTAGGGGGATTGCAGGGTCATATGGAAGGTCAATTTTTAGAGCTTTTAGGAATCGCCACACTGCTTTCCACAGAGGTTGCACTAGTTTACACTCCCACCAACAGTGTAGAAGTGTTCCCTTTTCACCACACCCTCTCCAGCAGCTGTTATTTTTTGAGTTGTTGATAATTGCCATTCTGACTGGAGTTAGGTGGTATCTCAGTGTGGTTTGATTTGCATCTCCCTGATGATTAGTGAGGTTGAGCATTTCTTCATGTGTTTGTTGGCTGCTCGAATGTCTTCTTTTGTGAAGTGTCTGTTCCTGTCTTTTGCCCATTTTATAATGGGGTTGTTTGTTTTCTTCTTTTCAGTACGCTTCAGTTCCTTGTAGATCCAGGATGTTAAGCCTTTGTCAGACCTAGAGTTGGCAAATACTTTTTCCCAGTCTGTAGGCTGTCTCCCTGCTCTCTTGATGGTTTCTTTGGCTTTGCAGAAGCTTGTCAGTTTAATAAGGTCCCATTTGTCTATCTTCTCTCTTAAGTCCTGTGGGTTTCGGGTTTTGTACAGGAATTGGATGCCAGTTCCGATTTCCATGAGAGTATTTCCTTCCTTTTCTAAGGTTCTTATGGTTTGAGGTTTTACATTTAGGTCTCTGATCCATTTGGAGTTAACCTTTGTGCATGGGGATAGATAGGGGTCCTGTTTCAATCTTCTGCATGTGGTCAGCCAATTTTCCCAGCACCATTTACTGAATAGGTTCTCCTCTCCCCATTGGTAGGTGGTGGGGGCTTTGTCGAAGATGAGTTGGTTGAGAAATTGAGGTTTTGCTTCTGGAATCTCAATTCTGTTCCATTGATCTATATGCCTGTTCCTGTACCAATACCAAGCTGTTTTGATGATTGTAGCTTTATAGTAAAGTTTGAAATCTGGTATTGTGATACCACCTGCTTTGTTTTTTTTGCTGAGGATTGTTCTGGCTATTCTTGGATGTTTGTGTTTCCATATGAATTCCTGTGTTGTTTTTTCTAGGTCTGAGAAGAATGTTGTTGGTAATTTAATGGGTATTGCATTGAATTTGTAGATTGCCTTAGGTAAGATGGACATCTTCACAATGTTGATTCTTCCGATCCATGAGCATGGGATATTTTTCCACTTGTTCTGTCGCTTTGATTTCTTTGAGCAGTGTTTTGTAATTTTCATTGTAAAGGTTTTTCACGTCTCTGGTTAGGAAGATGACAAGGTATTTCATTTTTTTTGTGGCTATTGTGAATGGAACTGTCTTTTTTATTTGGGTTTCTGTTTGTTTATTATTGGTGTAGAGAAATGCGATTGTCTTTTGTACATTTATTTTGTATCCTGAGATTTGCCAAAGGCTTTATCAATGTAAGGAGCCTTTGACAGATTCTCTTGGGTTTTCAAGGTACACCATCATTCATCTGCATAGAGAGATAACTTGACTTCCTCTTTTCCTATTTGAATACCTCTGATTGCCTCCTCTTCTCTGATTGCTTAGCCAGGACTTCCAATACTATGTTGAACAGGAGGGGAGAGAGTGGGCATCCTTGTCTAGTTCCAGTTTTCAGGGGAATTGGTTCCAATTTTTGTCCATTTAGGAGTATGCTGGCTGTGGGTTTCTCGTAGATGGCTTTTACTATTTTGAGGTATGTTCCCCGTATGCCTAGATGTTCAAGGGTTTTTATCAAGAAGGGGTGCTGGATTTTATCAAAAGCTTTTTCTGCATCTAGTGATATGATCATGGGTGT